>NC_083466.1:29671044-29728544 GCF_030014155.1 Tachysurus vachellii
CGCCCCAGATTGTCCGATTCCGCTGAGATTTTGGCCCTGAGTAACTGTGACCAGTACTACCATCTGACCAAGTTTGAGCTCTCTAGGCCTTACGGTTTGGGCTGCACGACCGTTTCTAGGGCCGCGCTTGAACCCTAATAAAATAAAAAATAATAATAATAATAATAATGGGAGTGTGTGTGTGTGCCCTGTGATGGGTTGGCACTCCGTCCAGGGTGTATCCTGCCTTGATTCCCAATGATGCCTGAGATAGGCACAGGCTCCCCGTGACCCGAGGTAGTTCGGATAAGAGGTAGAAAATGAATGAATGAATGAATGAATGAATGAATGAATGAATTATTATTATTATTATTATTATTATTATTATTATTATTATTATTATTATTATAGTAGTAGTAGTAGTAGTAGTAGTAGTTAATACTACTACTAATAATAATAAGAATAAGAATAACAACAATAATAATAATAATAATAATAATAATAATAATAAAAATAACAATAATAATAATAATAATAATAATAATAATAAAATACGTATTTCTTTACTGTTTATTTTTAAATAATAAAAGTGAACAGTTTGATTTATTCATTCATTCAGCCCAACATACTGTATATAATAAGACACATTGACCTGAGCGGTGTTTATAAACTCTATCACGTGATCTCATGTCCAAACGTAAGTGACGTCATGGAGTAGAATCGATCTAGAAGCAAACAGAACCGACACGGAATTGGGTTCAAATCACCGCGGACCTTTCAGATGTCTGTTGTACACTGAGAGAGTAATGTGTTTGTTGTGGTTACTCTGATCCTCGGAGAGATAAAAATGGTTGTTTACAGTCTATTTAATTCCGTTGTATTGGATCTTCTACTGCGCCACCTGCTGTTAGTCGCCGGAGCTGCAGTCGTGACAGTCTGCATTTATTATTATGTCCAACGGGACGATGGAGGACAAACCACCGAGGACACCACCGTCCCCGAAGGTACAACTATGTCTCAGTCCTGGTGTAAACATGCAGTGCTCAGTTTACTTGTCTCTGATACTGAACATCACTAAAGTCTTTTTATTCAGGAGCTTCGTTTAAAAGTGGAATAATTCTTCTGTAGAGTTTCACCAGGATCACAAGTGGGAAATATTCTTAATAATTCAACACTTTAATCATAGACGACGATGTGGGATTTTGTGTTTATTTATTTTTAGACCCAGTTTATGAACAGACCACGGAACCGGCTCTGGTCCGACACACAGAGGTTGTTCAGGACCAGATGATGGTAAGTAGTTTGAAGCTCACCTGCACTTGGAGCCAGAGATGCGAGAGCAGTGACGGCTTCAGTGACGGCTCAACACTGAAACTATTATTGTTCAGTCATGTCATATCATGACGTGTCACATTGTAGAGATAATGTGGGGTGACTATTACACACACACAGAGGCAGATTTAAAATTCTTGTTCATAATGTCCATAATGTCCTTTCCTTACTTTTTTTTGTCATTTGCCCTCAAGTATAAACCTCTTTTGCCCCATGTGTGTGTTTTAGGAGTGTGAGCGAGAACAGGAGGCTCACAGCATCCTCCAGAACAAGTACCAGGAGATGAAGAAGACTCTGATGAACAAGGAGTTACTGAAGGTAAACATTTCCTCTCATAAATTGTTGTTGTGAACTGTGTGTGTGTGTGTGTGTTACTCCTATTTTGGAGACACAGTCTTCTTTCCCCAGTACATATTCTAAGGCATGAACAGTTAGTTTGTAAAGGTGTCTGAATGTGTGAGTAGAAGTAAATAAATCCATCAATCCTGTGAAGAACAGTGCAGGACACAGGAAACCTGCTGTCTGAGACTCAGAGGCAGTGTGACCAGCTAAAGAATGGAAGAAAGAAAAAACCTGAGGCATTAAGCAGCTCCTTTTACAATATGAGGGGTCTGTATGATGACTTTACCTGTTTATGCTGCATGCTGAGACTCATTTCACTAAAATGAACATCGTATTTTCAAGATATTCATAGAAGTGGCCGATTGAACATTTGAAAGCAATTGAGTTTGAACCACTTTTCAACGTGTGTGTTTTAGGAGTACAAGCAAGAGCAGGAGGCTCACAGCATCCACCAGGCTGAGATCAACGAGTCCATCACTCACCTGGAAGAGGAGAACATCGAGATGAAGAGGTCTCTGATTGACCAGGAGGAGTTACTGAAGGTAAACATTTCTTCTCAAAAAACTACGACTGCTATTTCTGCATGTTTCCTCACGTTTTAAGGACATTTTGTCTTTTTGAGACTTTAGACTATTCTCCTGAGTAATGAGTTGGTAATTAAAAGTGTCTGAATGTGTGTGAGGTAAATAAAGTCACTGAGCTTTAATTGATGTTCTCTCAGGTCACTCTGGCTGAAGCTGAGGAGCAACATAAGAAGGACATGGAGACCATCACTCAGCTGGAGGAGGCAAATTCTGACCTGACAGAAAGGGTGGAGGCACTGAGAGATACAGTAGAGACACTGAGGAACATAATCCTTCAGTCTAGCAAAAAGCATAACGACCTAACGAATGTAAGTGAGGAAAAAACTTAATGCATTAAACAGCTCCTTTATCAAGACCATGAGGACTTTAATTCTGTTTAAACATTCATCTCTCAGATTAGACCTCTTTTACTCTGTGTGTGTTTTAGTACAGAGAGGCTCACAGCATCGTCCAGTCTGAGGTCAATGAGATGAAGAAGATCATCACTCAGCTGGAGGAGCAAAACAGTGAGATGAAGAAGACTCTGATAGACAAGGTAAACATTTCTTTTCAGAAATCTGTGTGCGTGTGTGTGTGTGTATGTTACTCCTATTTTGGAGACACAGTCTTCTTTCCCCAGTACATATTCTCAGGAGTGAACAGTTAGTTTGTAAAGGTGTCTGAATGTGTGAGTAGAAGTAAATAAATCCATCAATCCTGTGAAGAACAGTGCAGGACACAGGAAACCTGCTGTCTGAGACTCAGAGGCAGTGTGACCAGCTAAAGAATGGAAGAAAGAAAAAACCTGAGGCATTAAGCAGCTCCTTTTACAATATGAGGGGTCTGTATGATGACTTTACCTGTTTATGCTGCATGCTGAGACTCATTTCACTAAAATGAACATCGTATTTTCAAGATATTCATAGAAGTGGCCGATTGAACATTTGAAAGCAATTGAGTTTGAACCACTTTTCAACGTGTGTGTTTTAGGAGTACAAGCAAGAGCAGGAGGCTCACAGCATCCACCAGGCTGAGATCAACGAGTCCATCACTCACCTGGAAGAGGAGAACATCGAAATGAAGAGGACTCTGATTGACCAGGTGGAGTTAATGAAGGTAAACATTGCTTCTCATTAAACTACGACTGCTATACCTGCTTGTTTCCTCATGTTTTAAAGACATTTTGTCTTTTTTAGACTTTAAACTATTCTCCTGAGTAATGAGTCAGTAATTAAAAGTGTCTGAATGTGTGTGAAGTAAATACTCAAAAAGTCACTGAGCTTCAATTGTTATTCTGTCAGGTCACTCTGGCTGAAGCTGAGGGGCAACATCAGAATAATGTGCAGACCATCACTCAGCTGGAGGAGGAGAATTCTGACCTGACAGAAAGGGTGGAGGCACTGAGAGATACAGTAGAGACACTGGGGAACATAATCTTTCAGTCTAGCAAAAAGCATAACAACCTAACGAATGTAAGTGAGGAAAAAACCTAATGCATTAAAATTCGCTATATTGCATGAACGAGTGTTTGTTGCAGCTGAAACAACATACTGAAAATTTAAAAAAAAAAACAACCACCCACAACCCAAGTGGAAATCAGAAAGATCTCTTACATCAGGCTGTATCGAAAGCAACTCAATTGTGTCTGCTTCTCGACAGTGGCACTCAAGTGTTTGAGCTTCAAACAAGTGTTGTTAAAGGTCATTCGTTGGCTGGGAATCGAACCCGGGTCAACTGCTTGGAAGGCAGCTATGCTCACCACTATACCACCAACGCCTTGTCCGCAGTAATACCAACTTTGGTGACTGAAAGTTGATGCTTTTTAGTAACTCTTATTTATTTTGTTACTTTGATGTTTCCCAGGCCTCAGCAAAGGGTGGGCAGGCTTTGTTGTGGTTTCTGTAGTGTAGTGGTTATCACGTTCGCCTCACACGTGAAAGGTCCCCGGTTCGAAACCGGGCAGAAACAAGCATTTGGTCTGAGGGGCTTTTGGTTTACAGGAAATAAGAGTCGAGTTTGGCGCTCTGTGTCGGCCGTTCCTTCTGGAACAACCTGAAAACAGCCTGAATCCCACATAGTGCGACAGTTTTCACGTGTGCTCATCTGCTATTGCGATCAAACGAAGAAACAGTTTCTTTCTTTCTTTTGTCGGTTCCTTAATTTATTTTCAGACTGAGCGCCTGAAGTCACACTTTGTAGTTTCTGTAGTGTAGCGGTTATCACGTTTGCCTAACATGCGAAAGGTCCCCGGTTCGAAACCGGGCAGAAACATGCTGAGGCTTTTGAGCTTTGCTTCAGTTAGCAGCCTGTTGTTTCAACTCGCATAACACAGTGAGACATTGAGACTCTGAACGTGACAGATGCATTTTCACCACAACAAGGTGCCTCCCTTAAAATTCGCTATACTGCATGAACGAGTGTTTGTTGCAGCTGAAACAACATACTGAAAATTCTGAAAAAAAAACAACCACCCACAACCCAAGTGGAAATCAGAAAGATCTCTTTCATCAGGCTGTATCGAAAGCAACTCAATTGTGTCTGCTTCTCGACAGTGGCACTCAAGTCTTTTAGCCTCAAACAAGCGCGCTAATGGTCGTGCGTTGGCCCCGGTCAACTTCTTTTAAGCGCAGGTATGCTCACCACTATACCACCAACATTTTGGCTGCTGAATTCGAAAAGTTTGGCGAATGAAAGTTGAAGCATTTTAGTAACGCTTATTTATTTAGATACTTTGTTGTTTCCCAGGCCTCAGCATAGGTTGAGAAGTCTTTGCTGTGGTTTCTGTAGTGTAGCGGTTATGCAGCTCCTTTATCAAGACCATGAGAACTTTAATTCTGTTTAAAAATCTTCTTCTTCTTCTTCTTTCGGCTTTTCCCTTCAGGGGTCGCCACAGCGAATCATCTCTCTCCACCTAACCCTATCTTCTGCATCCTCAACACTTGCACCCACTAGCTTCAAATCCTCATTAATTACATCCATATACCTCCTCTTTGGCCTTCCTCTTTGCCTCCTGCCTGGCAGCTCCATGTCCAACATTCTCCTACCAATATACTCACTCTCCCTCCTCTGAACATGTCCAAACCATCTTAATCTCGCCTCCCTAACTTTGTCCCCCAAACGTCCAACATGGGCTGTCCCTCTGATGTACTCATTCCTAATCCTGTCCAATCTTGTCACTCCCAAAGAGAACCTCAACATCTTCAGTTCGGCTACCTCAAGCTCTGACTCCTGTCTCTTCTTCAGTGTCACTGTCTCTAAACCATACAGCACGGCCGGTCTCACCACTGTCCTGTACACCTTCCCCTTGATTCTTGCTGATATTTTCCTATCACACAGAACTCCTGACACCTTTCTCCACCCACTCCAACCTGCCTGCACTCGCTTCTTTACTTCTTTCCCACTCTCTCCATTACTCTGGACTGTTGACCCCAAGTACTTAAACTCCTGTACCTTCTTCACCTCTTCACCCTGTAACCTTACTATTCCACTTCCCTCCCTTTCATTCACACACATGTACTCAGTCTTACTACGACTGACTTTCATTCCTCTTCTCTCCAGCGCAAACCTCCACCTCTCCAGGTTTTCCTCCACCTGCTCCCTGCTCTCACTACAGATCACAATGTCATCTGCAAACATCATCGTCCAAGGAGACTCCTGTCTGACCTCCTCTGACAACTGGTCCATCACTATAGCAAACAGGAAGGGGCTCAGAGCCGATCCCTGATGCAGTCCCACCTCCACTGTAAACTCCTCTGTCTGACCTACAGCACACCTCACCACTGTCCTGCTCCTCTCATACATGTCCTGTACCACTCTGACATACTTCTCTGCTACTCCTGACTTCCTCATACAGTACCACAGCTCTTCTCTTGGCACCCTGTCATACGCTTTCTCTAAGTCTACAAACACACAGTGCAACTCCCTCTGACCATCCCTATACTTCTCCATCAACATTCTCAGAGCAAAAATTGCATCTGTTGTGCTCTTTCTCGGCATGAAGCCATACTGCTGCTCACAAATTTCCACCACCTTCCTTAACCTAGCTTCCACTACTCTTTCCCACAACTTCATTGTATGGCTCATCAACTTTATCCCCCTATAGTTGCTGCAACTCTGCACGTCACCCTTATTCTTAAAGATCGGCACTAACACACTCCTTCTCCATTCCTCAGGCATCCTCTCACTCTCTAAAACCCTGTTGAACAAACTAGTTAAAAATTCCACTGCTGCCTCTCCTAGACACTTCCAGACCTCTACCGGGATGTCGTCAGGACCAACTGCCTTTCCACTTTTCATCCTCTTCAAGGCCTTCCTGACTTCATCCTTTCTAATCTTATCTACTTCCTGTTCCACAGAGTTCACCCCTTCTACTCTTTTTTCCCTCTGATTTTCCTCATTCATCAGCTCCTCAAAGTATTCCTTCCATCTCCTCTGTACACTCTCCTCACTTGTGAGCACCCTTCCATCTCTATCCTTAATAATTCTAACTTGCTGCACATCCTTCCCATCTCGATCCCTCTGTCTAGCTAACCTGTACAAGTCCTTCTCTCCTTCTCTAGTGTCTAACCTAGTGTACAACTCATCATATGCCTTCTGCTTGGCCTTAGACACCTCCCTCTTCACTCTGCGCTGTAACTCCTTGTATTCCTGTCTATTCTCTTCAGTCCTGTCCATATCCCACTTCTTCTTGGCTAATCTCTTCCTCTGTATACTATCCTGAACTTCCTCATTCCACCACCAAGTCTCCTTATCTTCTTTCCTCCTTCCAGATGACACACCCAGCACCTTTCTCCCTGTCTCCCTGATCACTTCTGCTGTAGTTTCCCAGTCATCCGGCAGCACTACCTGACCACCCAGAGCCTGCCTCAACTTCTGTCTAAATTCCTCACAACATTCCTCCTTTTTCAGCTTCCACCACTTAGTTTTCTTCTCTATCTTTGACCTCTTCCTCTTACAGACCATCAGAGTCATCCTACACACCACCATCCTATGCTGTCTGGCTACACTCTCTCCCACTACCACTTTACAGTCACTAATCTCTTTCAGATTGCCTCTTCTACAAAGGATGTAGTCTACCTGTGTTCTCCTACCTCCACTCTTGTAAGTCACTCTATGTTCCTCCCTCTTCTGAAAATACGTGTTAACCACAGCCATGTCCATCCTCTTAGCAAAGTCTACTACCATCTGTCCTTCAAGGTTCCTTTCCTTAACTCCAAACTTGCCCATCACCTCCTCATCACCTGTGTTCCCCTCACCAACATGTCCATTAAAATCCGCTCCTATCACCACTCTCTCACCCGTGGGAATACTCTCAATCACCTCATCGAATTCACACCAGAATCTCTCTTTCTCCTCTAACTCACAACCTACCTGTGGGGCATAACCACTAACAACATTCAACATCACCCCTTCAATCTCTAACTTCAGACTCATCACCCTGTCTGACACTCTCTTCACCTCCAGAACATTCCTCACAAACTCCTCCTTCAGGACCACACCTACCCCATTTCTCTTACTATCCACACCATAATAAAACAGCTTGAATCCTGCTCCTATACTACGAGCCTTGCTACCCTTCCACTTGGTCTCCTGTACACACAGTATATCCACCTTCCTTCTCTCCATCATATCAGCCAGCTCTCTACCTTTCCCTGTCATAGTACCAACATTCAGAGTCCCTATTCTCAGTCCTACACTCTTACCTTTCCTCTTCTCTCTCTGTCTGTGCACTCTCCTCCCTCCTCTACTCCTTCGACCAACAGTAGCCCAATTTCCACCGGCGCCCTGTAGGTCAACGGCGCCGATGGCGGTCGTTGTTAACCCGGGCCTCGACCGATCCGGTATGAAATTCTTACTGACAACTCGCATGGTTAGATTTGGCAATGTTTTATGCCGGATGCCCTTCCTGACGCAACCCTCTCTATTTATCCGGGCTTGGGACCGGCACAGAAGTCACTGGACTGTGACCCCCATGGCTAGATTATTCTGTTTAAAAATAATAACGCAAATTAAACCTCTTGTGCTCTGTGTGTGTTTTAGGAGCGAGAGACTCACAGCATTGTCCAGTCTGAGGTCAATGAGATGAAGAAGATCATCACTCAGCTGGAGGAGCAAAACAGTGAGATGAAGAAGACTCTGATACACAAGGAGGAGTTACACAAGGTAAACATTTCTTCTCAGGAATCTGTGTGTGTTTTTAGGGACATTTTGTCCTTTTTCCCCTAATACATTTAGACTATTGTTGTGGACGTTTTTGAGAAAATAAAGTATCACATTGGTAGGCACGGGCAAGATTAAAGAGGTTAGGTGTGCTGCTGAGCAACAGGACCCAACACTCCACATGTAGAATGAGTGATTTGATTACATCAAGATTTTACATGCATGATTCAAGCATGCATGTAACGGGTGCCCTGGGCCAGCGTTGATTGTTGCACACACTATGCATCTCTCACAAGATTTCTGGGTGTAGTTAGTGAAGTCATAGTGTACCAGTATCTGGAGACACTGTTCTACAACCCCCACCCCCTTTTTGATGCATGATCTTGCCCAGGCGCCAACTTAGCATAGGATGAAAACAATTTCTTTGTCAAGCAATGTTTGTCATTGGGGCTGTACCAAACCCCATCTCTTACCACACCTCCTGCTTTTCTCCATGTGGCTTTTTCCTCAGCTATAGACTGTTGTGACTGAAGGTCTTTAGGTACATATTTTCAACATACACAAAATTTTGTCATTTACAGAGGGTTTCTGTGCTTCTGTTTTTGCTGCTGAATCTGCTTGCACATTGCCCTATGAAATGGGATAATTTTTTCCAGTATGTGCTTCACACTTACATATGGCAATAGATTTTCTTAGTATGTAACCTAGTGAACCAGAGTTAATGTATCCAATGATAGAGACTTAAGCACATTTGTACGTCGCACTGGATAAGGGCATGTGCTGTAAATGTAAATGTAGTAGTAGGATTGCATCCAGGAGTTCAGAAATCAGGCCATTGTGTGTGATCGCTTTACCTGAAGAAGAGCAACCAACTCGGCTGCTTGTGCAGAGAGACATCCTGTTAATGATTCAGCTTTAACTATTTCATTTAGTGTAACTACTGCATACCCTACGCAGGTGTGGCCTGTTTTCTGATCTCTGAAGGCTGATCCATCCACAAAATGCTTAAGATGTGGATTCTGCAATGGTGTTTCCTGCAAATCAGATTTTGGACTACAAATTTCATCTACAACTGCAACACAATTCTGTGGTTCTCCATCCTCTTCTGTGGGAAGAAGAGTTGCAGGGTTTAGTGCACTACAACTTTTTTACTCACTTTTTAAGATTTGGCGTTTCAAGTAAAATAGTGTGATATCTCAGCCATCGTGCTGCAGACATATGTGCCATTTTCTGTTCAAGAAGAACTGACACTGTATGAGGAACTAAAAGAGTTCACTGTATCCCTACAAGCATTCCCTGAAATGGGCTACTCGTTTTATCTTCCCACCATGGATCTTGTAATAGTAGATCAACTGTTTGCACAAATAATTTATTTGGATCTGGAATCCCCAATGTTGGGATGGTTTGTAGAGCCAATTCAAAATCTACAGTACAGTGGCCTTTTCTTCCTCTGGTATTTAAGTCAGTGCACTGTGCACCTGTAGACCCTTCCATTGAGCAACTGTACAAGGGAACCTCGAGGACTGCATAGTTGGGTATGAAGGTCCTACAATATTAACACATACCTAAAAATGACAATAAGTCAGTATTTAAATTTAAGTGTCAGAATGTGTGTGTAGAAGTAAGTAAAGTCACTGAGGTTTAATTGTTGTTCTCTCAGGTCGCACTGGCTGAAGCTGAGGAGAAACATCAGAAGGATGTGGAGACCATCACTCAGCTGGAGGAGGAGAATTCTGACCTGACAGAAAAGTTGGAGGTGTTGAAAGAAACAGTGGAAGAACTGGGGAACGTACTCTTTGAGACTAATAGAATGTGTGATCTACTAATAAACGTAAGTGAGAGAAAACCTTGCATTGAGCAGCTCCTTCATCAAGAACATGAGGATTTTATTCTATTTAGGATTTAATCACTCGATTTAAACCTCTTTTTTAGGAGCGAGAGGCTCACAGCATCCTCCAGTCTGAGAACAATGAGATGAAGGAGACCATCATTCAGCTGGAGAAGGATCATTCTGACCTGTCACAAAAGGTGGAGATACTGAGTGATACAGTAAAGGAACTGGGGAAAGAGCTCTTTGAGACACATTTGCAGTGTGATGAGCTCACAGATGTAAGTGATAAAAGCCTTGCACTAATCAGTCCCATTAGGGACTGATTAGTAATAATATGAGGTCTGATTAAACATTAAACACTTAAATTTCCACCTTTTGTGCTCTGTGTGTGTTTTAGAGTGTGAGCGAGAGCGAGAGGTTTACAGACCAAGTACAATGAGATGAAGATCCTGATTCACAAAAGGAGTTACTGAAGGTAAACATTTGTTCTCCTGAAACTGTGACTGCTCTTGTAAACTCTTGCCTCGTCTGCTGTACTAAACTGTGTGTCAGTTATGGGCCAGAAAATTAGGTACAGTACAAATAGCATAAATGTGGCTGTTTTAAAGTTTTATACATGAAATCTATGTTTTCACAGAAACAGGAGCAACCTGCTGGGACCATTGAGAGCAGCACAGGATCTACATCAGGATCGGTGTGATTTGAATAATAAAGGAAGAAAAGAAGAAGAAAGAAAGAAAGAAAGAAAGAATAAAAAACATGTTTCCTAATGTTTCATTCTGATGATTGATGTGAACATGAACTGTGTATACAGTCAGTAGCAGCTATTGCTGTGCAGTGGCAGTGTTAAGATGGGATCTGATGACTTGTTTCTAGACTTTCTGAAAGGGGTGAGATGTCTCTGTACACTGAACTCTCTCAAGACTCCAGCTTTGGACCACACACTTGTGTTTGAGTCACAGATCCTCACCAGCCCATACGGGACGTCCAACTGAACTCAACTTCCATGGATTTACATGAAGGCCACATTCTTACTGGCAGAAGAGTATGAAAGTCACATGCTTTAGAGATACATCAACCCTGCATACAGTGGAGGGACAAATCCAGGCTTCCTGCCTACATCCAGATCACATGGTCGAGGTTCCTTCAAAACTAGGACACGTTGTAAATCTACTAAAATAAAGAAATAAAGGAGGAGACAGAAGCTTAGACTCTAATCACACACATGGCAAGTTTATTATCATAAATTGAGAGACATTTCTAACACTCAGATTGTTATACATTAAAAGAGTATTGATTCCTGACACTATGAATGACTTCATGATGCTCTAATGGAATACAAAAAAAAACATCTTTTGAAAGCTTGTAGAATGTTTTATATATTAACATTTATGCAAGAATAAAATATTTAAGAAAGAAAAAAAGTTAACATTAATGTATTATCACTACATGTAGAGATTTTTTCCTTTAAGTTTGTTTCTTTTTCAGTCAAACACTGATCTTAACACCGACGTGAACATTACAGCTCACGACGCTGATAATTTGGCCTCATGTGGTCTGTGTTTCCTCTGTTTACAGATTTGGCTTTTATAGCTCCTTGAATTTCTTTATACTCCACTGCAGATGTGTCCCAATATCTCTCTTCTTTCACCCACTGCATCAGGCGATCTGTTTGGTTTTGGTCAATCAGCTTCTTCCTGCTGTATTCACGTACAAGTTTGTCAAAACCTTCCTTGTAATATTTGTGACAGTCAGCCAGTCCAGACAGTCCAGAATTCCTGGTTTCAATGTTATGTTTTATTCCTGCAATAAGATCAGATCATGAGAATAACTGAGTTTGGGTCAGTGCAGTAGAACTTTAGATTGAATTATATACTGTTGACTAAATTGTAGATTGACGGTAAACTAGGAATTAAAACTATACTAAATCATTGGTGTATATGTTTAATCTTAATGTTCTCATGCCATTAGCAATTTAACATTTACTAAATATAAACTATTTAGACTATTTTTTACTATATAGACACTCTTCAAATTTAGACATTTCAGCAAAGACACTGTGTAAAAAAAATCAGATTATAAAGATAAAGGTGGAGTTACAGTAAAATGTCAATATCAGAAACACTAAGCTAGCAGGTTTAGGTAACAAAACTTAGAGTTACCGAGACTATTCCGGATGTCCTCTGAACATCTCGGGTGAGCCAGTATGAATGACTGCTTCAGCACTTTCTCCATGTCTCCACTTGCTAAGGTGTTTGTCAGCAAATCTCTGGGGAACATAAATGTAAAACATGGTAGTTAATATTAGGAGCTCCCATTTTACTAGAGAAAGGTTCAGGATGGTTCAGGAAGAGTTGAGACCTGCTTGCTCTGGATTCAGAACTGTTACCGCTGGTCAGGGCACGTCGATGATCCGAGTAGAGCGTGTTCATGCAGAGCTGCTTTTTTCCATTCTGGTCCTCTCTCATGCTCATCACTAAATCATAGGCTGCCTTGTTGTTGGTTTTGAGTGATTTCACCATTTCTGGATTTCTTATAAGTTTTATTAAACTATTCTTTGGTGGAATGTGGTCTGCTTCGATGACTCCTGGAGTGGGTTTGTCCATGTCCAAAAGGCTGCGTGATGATATAAAAAAGCACAATATTTATCGCTGTTATTCTTTTCCTGTAAGGTTTTTTGTACCAGAATCCAGCAGGCTGCCTCAAGAACAATGTTATTAATGTTAAAGTCTAACAAACATTTATAAATCAATCTTTTACCTCTCATATTCTGCCACTTTTCCCAAGTGGTAAGCATTAATAATGTCCTCTGGAGTCATGTCTTTGGTAAACCTTTCAAACTTCTCCTGGTCTCCTTTCTTTAATCCAGCTTCGGTTTTAAATTTATTGGAGCTGTTTGTTCTGTTGAACATATTCTGAATCTTCACAGCCTTATGATATTTGTATGGTTTGGCTAGAATCTACACACACACACACACACACACACACACACACACACGCAGACAAAACTGTGCTAAAGTTGCACATGAAAAGAAATGTAATAAAGCAGAGACGCCTCCAAATGTAGGCGGTTTCAATAAAATAATTCACTATTAAAAACAGAAACATTTATAAAATATTAAGTGTAATTTAATATTACTATACAAAGTGTCGCTTGAAAGTTTGTGAAACCTTTAGAAATTTCTATATTTCTGCATAAATGTGACCGAAAATGCCATCAGACCAAAAAGTCCTAATATTAAACACAAAGTAAACACAATCAAACATATCAGACAAATATATTATACATGGCAATTTTTTATTCAAGACAATGTTCCAATATTATATATATGTGAGGGGAAAAAGTATGTGAACTTCTAAGTTTAGTATTTAATTTCAAGGTCAAATTTAAGTCCATCTGATTTCAGTAAAAGGGACGACAATCAGGTCTCCATGAGGGTCCTGTTTTATTTAAAAAACAGAGATATATTAAAGTCTGATTTTCATGATGTATCTTTGTGGAAGGGGATCATTGTAAAAACAATGGAGATTTCTGAGAACTTCAGATAAAGAGTTATTGTTCATCAGGGTGGAAAAGGTTACATCATCATCTCTAAAGAGTTTGGACTCATCCTCATATATTCTGTATAAATGGAGCATTTCTACAGATGTATTCTACAAATTAAGACCATTGGTATGTTCCCAGAGGTGTTTAACTAACAAAGATCACTCCAAAAGTAAGACATGTAACAGTCTGATGGGTCAGAAAGGAATATAGGGGAACTTCTAAGCAACTAAAAGCCTTTTTTACTTTGTAAATGTTCATGAGTCTGCAATCAGGTGAACACTGAACATCCTCAGTGTGCAGAGTCACAAGGAGAAAGTCATCACTCTCCATAAGAACATTGCTGAACATGAAGTTTATTAAAGATCATGTGGACAAGACAGAGGAAAAATAATTTGTGGAGTAATGAAAACAAAATAAAACATTTTGTTTTAAAATGAGAAGCATTATTTTTAGAGAAAGAAAAATACTGAATTCCAGCATAAGAACCTTATACCGTCTGTCTTTGAAACATGCTGGTGGTAGCATCATGCTTTGGGTCTGTATTGCTGCATCTGGACCAGGAGCTTACCTTCATTAATGGAACAATGAATTCAGATTATTCTAGTGGTCTCTAAATAAAAATATCAGAACATCTGACCATGAACTGAATCGCAAGAGAAAATGTATCATACACCAAGACAACAAGCACAAGCACTAAGTCTGTGCACAAAAGAATGATTAAAGAGGAACAAAGATAACGTTTTAGAATGACCAAGTCAATGTCCTGACTTTAATCCAACAGAAATGTCGTAGAAGGACCTGAGGCAGTCAGTTCATGTGAGGACCCAGTAAAATCCCAGTGTTGAAGCTCTTCTGTACTGAGGAACAGAATAAAGTTCTTCTACACTGTTGTACAGAACTGATCAAAAGTTACTGGACACTTAACTTACAGTTATTACTGTACAAGGAGTCACAACAGATACTTAAAATAAGGTTCACAAACTTCTGCCAGTCACAGATCTGTAATGTTGGATCATTTTTCTTAATAATTTCTCAGTAAGGAAGAACTATAATATTGGACTGACTAGGACTGGCTGGCTATTATCAAATATTAGCATCTAATATTTTGGAAGTCACCAGCCAGCTGACAGAACTCACTACAAAGGGAGCCCCTAATGACCAGAGAGAAGTGAGCATACTTTTTGTCCATTACAACAGTGTGTGAAGTGGTGTCAGAGGCCTAGGAACTATTTATGTGGTGTACTGGGAAGAACAGCCTGTGCTGCACACCAACCAGAAGCTCTCATTTAAGGAGAGTAAGTCTAGCATGAAACAGAAAAATGTCTTATCATCAAGTGTGTGGTCCTCAATCTCTTGTACTGACTACTGGGGTACACCTTTCACCTCTGTTTCAATCACTACTGACTTCAGTGGCTCTACCAAATGAAGGCTACCAACATACAGATCACTCAGTATCTGAAACTGTAGCTGGTCAGTTTCCTGGTGGTTTAAGAGCTGGGGGCACAGATGACCATGACAGATTTCCTCTCCCACAAGGGAGGGGGTAGTCACCTGCAGCCCGGAGGCTCCCTGTCCTAAGTCAGGCAGAGGGGATACAGTATGCACCAATAGGAGATATACACTATTATTTCTGTAATAGTATTGTTATGTTATAATCTCTTACCTCCTGACTGACTTTTCTCCTGAGTTCTATGGCTTTTTGTTGTACAACATCATTTGGGTCTTTAGTTGTTGCTTGGATGACAGCATGAAACAGACAGTTCTGATTTGTGGAGTTCACAATTTCCCGAGAGCCGTCAGGTCGTATAATATCAATGTGTCCACTGACAGGTGTGTCTTTACCCATGACCCATTGAGTCAGTATACTCCACATTCCTCTTGTTCTGTAAGGCACAAAAAAACAATTATGCCTACAAGCACACCAAATAAGAAAATAGTTCTTCTGTAGTGTTTTCTCTTCAGTAAAGTTTGAGCTCACCCTGGAGAAGTTTGAGGTGTTTTTGTTAGCACAAGTTTAATAGTACCAGCTGCTGGGTCAGTTCCTGCGTAAGTCTCCTCTGTGAGAATTTTTCCTTGATCATCTATGACAGTAAGACAAATATCTTTTCCATCCAGCAAGTTACTCTTTGTGAGTACATGAACTTCTAAAGCTGTTGCTGGATTTTGTTCATCAGTTACAGTATTAGCGTAGCGCTTGAGCTCATTTATTTCTTCCTCAGACAAAGTCCTTTCCTTGCATTTAGTGGCAGATTTCAGATCATGATGATGCTGTTGATTGACAAAGAAACATTGGGTTTCATGCCTCCCCAGTAAATTACCAACTACTTTTCCAGTAACAGAGTTTAGTCGTTGAGTAAATGTTTTTGTAAACAAGGAGGTGGCAGACCCAGAAAATCTCTCCACCATTGTTTGGGAAAGAACTTCTGAAATTAAGTCAATAAGATCATCTTTAAGCCGTTCCACATCTGCCAGTTTGTCCCTTCCATCATGGTCATATGTCTCAAATAAAGCTTCCTTTTGCATAGACTTCAAAAATGCAGGAACAAAATTACAGTCAATGGTCTGTTTAGTAGGAATGGAGGAGTATATTTCATAAATGGTAGTGGACATGCTTGCAGCACTCAGAAGACTCTTGATGCAGGCATAAGGTCGGTGTGCAACATACTCTGCTTATTTGTCCCATACTTGTGAGAGTATGTTAATCACATGATGTATCTGTTTACAGTTTACAATGAGATCATTCATGACAAGGTTTGTATTGTAAACCGTGTGGTCCATCATTTCCTTCTCTAGGGATTTGCTAATCCTATAAGAACCAGATTCTTTCTGCAAGGCAGCCTTTGGAATTCCTGAGCTGATGAAATCTGTGAGTGTTCGAACAAACTCTTTATTTTGGTGTAATGTTGAACGTACAGATTTCTTAAAAGTATTTTGAAATCCTTGTTGGAAAGTCTTTTTAATTTTAGGATCGATCCATGTGTTCAAAGCAGTGTTTACTCCTTGAATTGCCAATTCCTGAACAGCATATTTACAGGATTGTTTCAAAATAGGTTTGACTGCATTCCTTGAGAGATTTTTCATACATATTGATGACACCACTGATTTGGTGGATTTACATGCTGAAACAAACATGTTTTTACCTGATTTCAGGGCATTAAATGCAACACTTTTTAGGGATTTGGTGCCATTGAGAATATTACTTGCAGCATTTTTCACAGCAGAGAATGATCTTTTGAGAACACTGAATCCCCCACAGGCCAAAGAGATTCCTATACTTATTGCTTTAGATATTGCCCATGATGCCCAATCAAATGTCCCATTTATCATACCCATGACTCCACTGATCATATCAGACACACCTTCTGAGATCAAGCCAAGACCAAATGAGGACATGGAACCAGCTGACAAGGTGCACACCAGAACTCCTGCTACAACCTGAAGCACACCAAGAAAACAACAAATCAGGGCATCAAATGAGAATTTGGGCTTTTGTTTCACCTCAAACACAAGTGCAAGGCCATAATTACGAAAGAGGCCGAGTTCAGTAGAAGACACAAAATCCTCCTCATTTGATAAACTATAAAGAGTCAAGTCCACAGTTTTGAAGTCTCCACTGCCTGATCCGAACAAGTCAAGTATTTTTTTGATATTTTGTTTCCATGAGTTAAATATGTTCATCCTTGCCTGCATTTGTATTTGTAAGTTACAGCTGCCACTGTGGTGTGGTTCAAAATCTCGAGTAACAGACAAAGAACAGAAGCTCAATGTTCTGGTTGTTTCAGATATGTAAACATCTAAGGTTTTCTCTGCCTCCTTGAGTAAGGAACGTGCCTCACTTTTGTAGCCCTCTTTGGCCAAGTTAATGGTAATGTAGGCCTGATTATACAGTGCAACAGCTCTGTAGTAGTTGTCTGAGTCAGAGGCTTTTTTCCAGTAAGTTTTTGCTCCATAGTCACATTTATTTTTGTTTTGATGGTGCAAGGCAGTTCTTCCTAAAGCCTGCTGTATGTGGTCATAAAAGTTTTCACTGTGACCTTGTAAAAGTTTGTTACTTGTGTCCTGCAAGTTCTGGATTAAGTCTTCTTTCAGGTGTGTGAGGTCACTGTGTATGTTAATCTGGTCTGTATGAAGTATCAGCCATATACCCCATGATTCCTTCAAAGCATTCAGTGCTGGGTGATAGTCCATCTTACCGTGAAAAGATTTAAAATAACTATGGGCATGTTTTATTTTCACTTCAAAGAGGTCTATCTTCTCTATTGTACTATAATGCTTGTCAAAGTAACTAAGGAACTTACAAAATGTAGAGAACAGCTCTTCCTTCATTTCAATTTCAGCTAATTTCTCCTTCTCCATTTCTTTTATTTGATTAACTTCACATTCTTCTCTCAGTTCCCTCATGACTTCAATAGAATGGCCTCGGTAGGCCATGGCCAGACGATCATGGTCCAGTATTACCTGGACCATCCCTGGGGTGCCTTTTCGACCTGTTCGTCCAAAGACTTGTTTCTCGACTCTTCGGTTATTGGGGAAGTAGGTGAGGAGCACAAAGAGACCACCGCAGCGGTTAACCTCTTCTGTGACCTTAATGTCTGTCCCACGTCCTCCAAGGTTAGTGGTAATAATGATCCGTCCCTTGCCGAACTCCTGGTTCTCAATGTTGTGGCACTCGCTCATCGTGTACATGGTAACTGAATATTTAGTTTCTGCTGCAATTTTGTCATTGAGCGCATTTGCTGTGTTGACGTCCTCACACACGACTAACACCACCTGTCCTTGTTTAGAGACTTTTGAGACTGTGGCACAAATAGTTTGGATCCACTGGTCGGTACCTCCCCTCACTTGTACTGCAGGCAGCTCAGTAACCTTCTGACGTTGATGAGGTGGTATGACATAGCTGTCCGTTTTGTAATGTCTTGCCAGGAAACCCTTGTCTGCATCTCCACCTAGTGTTCCAGAAACACCAAATATCCCTTTCCCCATGAGATATCTTTTAAAGAAATTTGAATTTGACATGTAGTTTGTCACATTTGATAGTGGAGATAAAGTTAGTTGATGCTTCATCTCCAGAAATTGTTGTAGTCCATCACCCCACCGTTTTCTTTTCTCCAGCATTCCACTAGCCTGAAAGTCCACTGGGATTATTGCATGGTACAAGTGTTGGTCATCTTCATCAACATCTAATCCCTGAGCTTTTAGAGATCTCTCAATCATGTATTCTCTGCCTTTGGTCATCTGAATGGCCTTCAGTGCATTCTCAACAAACAGTGGCAGCTGATTTTCCAGGTATTTCTCTAAGAAAGAAGGGATTACAAGAGATTCTTTATCTTCTTCTGAACTACATTTTCGAGAGTATTTTATTTTGGATTTCAACTGGCTAACAGTGGCTTCAATAAGCAAATTTTCAGACAGGATTTCACAAGCTTTTCCATTCTCAAGTAGCAGCATGTTGATGTTTTGACATGCTGTTTTTAAATTTTTCTCTCTAAACTGAGTCATTTTTCTTGTTTCCGGCTGATAAATATAACAGTTAAATGCCACCTTGTCCTCCATCCCCATCTCAAGAACATTGAGCAAATCATACTGTTGTTCTATTCCTGTTTTGGCCATGATGGTCTTCCATGCCTCATTTTCAATAGCTCCATGTTCCTTTTCTCCTTCTGCATTAATAGAGTCCTTCAAATTTTCAAAATCTTCCTCTGAGTAAAAGCCTAATTCAATGCCTGGCAACAGAATTTCCAGTGGTGAAAATTTATCATTTTTATCTGAACCAATCATTGCTATCAGGGCAGCTGTGTGAAAATTCTGGACTCTTGTTGCCCACATGGTCTCTCCATTTTCTTCTACCGCAATTGGTCGACATGAAGATATTATGGCCCAGATGCTTGCTAGGACTTGTTCCAAATGTTGGAGTCCACTGGACTCATGGGACAGAAATGTTATTTGAACTCCATTATCCAAGGTCATGTAGTCAACCTCATCCACAAGGACCATCTCAAACCTCCTGTCTCCTCGAGTTGTTTTCTTCTCAAACTCTTGTTTCAGTGTATCTGCTGCAAATGTTCCAACAGTACTATACACTACATCTTGTTTGTATGCTTCCTGAGTTAGTTCTTCTTGTTCTTCAGATGAGACATCATTCAGCACTGGAGGAACAGCAGATGACGTTATGTCGAACATCTTGTAAAGTTTGCTCCATTCCTCTAAATCACGACGGGCGAGTACCGGAGAGCTGGTCACAATGTCCACCTTCACACCACGCATGGCATGGATCACAGCAAGCATGGCTAATATACAAGATTTCCCTTCACCTGTCCCAATTTCAAGAAGACAACCTGTGTTGGTTTTTGATTTTGGAAGCAGGAAAGCCACCACGGCTGCAATTTGAGTTAATCTGGGAAGATATCCATCAATGACTTTTTCCTCTTTACCCTTTTGAATAGTGACAGCAGAGAACATTTTTACTGCGAGTGATATTTGCACTAGTACACTTTTGAGAACTTGTCTGTCTGGGTTGGTAAAATCCAGTTCTTTAACCATTTTCTTTACACTCTGAATGTCATTTTTATGGAGAGGAGTTCTTTTGTATTTTGGAAGCTCTGTTTCCAGATATACCAGAACATCCTCTAGTATTGTCAGGACATTCTCAGGGTAGTTTGAGTTGCGCATTTCACTAATAATAGTATAAGCATTTTTGTGTCTCTCTGTGTCAACATACCCTTTCAGCCATCTGAGGGGATCAGATTTATCTAAAGCATTGAGGACATTCCCATACTCCAACTTGTAGGTCTGTGCAATGTGAAGTATTGCCTGCACTTGGTCTTTGTCATTCCTGACAACATAACGCATGAAATCTGTTATTTCTGCTAGTTTCCATGTGTTGTTGAACGCAATCTGACACAGAATTTCTTTACTCTGTGTAGAAAGTTGCATATCAGTTTGAAGAACGTTCTGTAAAAGTTTAAACGCGAGTGATGGATGATCGTCTTGCAACAGTTCGAGCACATCCAAGAGGAAATCCCGATCATGTTTATGTGTGTGGTCGTTTTCATCCTCCTCAAAAACTAACTGCAGTACTGTCTCAAGCACTGTCAGTCTATCATGTAGAGGCAAAGTCTCATAACCAACTGCAGTGTCGAAAGAAAACACGCAGCTACTGGACAGGTCGTGTTTCTTACAGTACTCCACCATTAACTCATTTTGCAGGGTTTTCATCCTGTCTTCTAATGTCTCCTCTGAGTCTTCCTCATCAGTCATTTGATATTCACACAGGAGCTCTGAGTATTTCTTCTCTATTTCTGGAACCTGTATTAAAAAATAATAACATTATGTAACAGTCTTCAGCTGATGCATAATATTAACAATTTTAGAAAATAATATTTAACTAATAACAAGACCTGAGAATTGTTTTTTTATTTCTATTAATGATCATTTAAATCTGTTACCTCATCTATTTCAATTTCAGCCTCCAGAGGCTGTTGCATTATATGAGTTTGGTGATGGAGCTCATGGCCTCTCAGCCTCTGTTTCTGCTTCAGTGTCTTTGTGGCTTGTGAAAGCTTCTTAATGGCAAGCTCAATTTCCTTTGTAATCTGTTCCTCAATTTGTCGTTCACGTTCAAGTTGAGCCTGACGCCTCTGCTCCTCTTCTTTTTGTCTATTGAAATATTCTCTTATAAACTGTTCCACAATTTGCGCCTCTTTTTGTCTACGCCGCTCCTCTTCTTGTCTACGCCGCTCCTCTTCTTGTCTACGCCGCTCCTCTTCTTGTCTACGCCGCTCCTCTTCTTGTCTACGCCGCGCCTCTTCTTGTCTACGCCGCGCCTCTTCTTGTCTACGCCGCTCCTCTTCTTGTCTACGCCGCGCCTCTTCTTGTCTACGCCGCGCCTCTTCTTGTCTACGCCGCGCCTCTTCTTGTCTACGCCGCGCCTCTTCCTGTCTACGCCGCGCCTCTTCTTGTCTATGCCGCTCCTCTTCTTGTCTATGCCGCGCCTCTTCCTGTCTACGCTGCACCTCTTCCTGTCTACGCCGCGCCTCTTCTCGTCTCCGCCGCGCCTCTTCCCGTCTACGCTCCTCCTCTTCCTGTCTAAGCCGCTCCTCTTCTTGTCTACGCCGCTCCTCTTCCTGTCTACGCTGCGCCTCTTCCTGTCTATGCTGCGCCTCTTCACGTATACGCTGCGCCTCTTCACGTCTACGCTCCTCCTCTTCCTGTCTACGCCGCTCCTCTTCCTGTCTACGCTGCGCCTCTTCCTGTCTACGCTGTGCCTCTTCCTGTCTACGCTGTGCCTCTTTTTGTCTACGAAGCTCCTCTTCCCATCTACGTTGCTCTTCTGCCTCTCTGTCATCATCTTCAATTTTCCCTGAAAGTGGTACAACACATGCTTACTCATCAATAATGCTTTTCTGTCAGGACCACTTTGTCACAAAGGAATTTATTAGATGATATGCATACAGTTAGTGTTGGCAGTATGGTTCTGTTCTGGGCAAGAATCCACGCGCCCGTCCATGCGCATGCATGGACAGAACGGGGAGAGCAGCGACTAGAAAATAGAATAGACCCCCCGTATAACAGAACCACTAAGCATGCATAGTATTGATATGCTCACTTTTCGTTTCGTTTTCACTAATCGTTTTTGGAAAGTAATAAATGAATGGATAGATAGATAATTAAATAATTAGAGAGAGAGGGAGAGAGAGAGAGAAAAATATGTGGAGATTTATGACGTAAACTGGTACAGCAACACGGGTTCCGGCATGGTGGAGTTGGGGTTGGAGGAGGGAGTTTAGATCGCGGCAGCAGCGAAGCGTTAGAACGGCTCTGTGAATGGGAATTTAAATGGTTGGGTAATATGGATGTCGTAACCGGATTGGTGCGCGTCGTGGACAGAGATCCGAGACTGATTGAAGATCGGAGGAGCGTCGTCCTGGCTGAGCGAATGTCGGCATATTGCAACGAGCACGTTGCTGAGTCAGTTAAAGTGAAGTGTGAAGCAAAGGGGGAGCATGATGCACCCCTGCGCAGCGATATGAACAAGCATGTTGGATATCCACTAATAATAGTGAGGACGGGTAGGGGAGCACGCGTCCTGGGGAAACTCTGGTTTCTCATGAAGCTTGGTGTCGACATCCTGAGGGAAGAAAACGATGTTGCAGTATGAAGCTAGTACATCCAGCTAATCAACGATCAGGGGAAGGTCACCCTGGGCTGAGCGAATGGCGCATGTTGCGACGAGTATGTTGCTGTAGTCTGTAGAGCCGAGTATGAGTTGTAGAAGGGGAAGCATGATATGCCCCTGCGGCAGCGATAAAACGACGAGCATGTAGTATATACACTATGCTATAGTGGGAACAGGTAGGGGAAGCATGCACCCTGTAGAGGACTCTGGTTGCTTGTGGGGCTTAGTATTTGAACATATTTTTAAAGGCTAGTACGTCCGGGGCTAATTGACAATCAGGGGACGCATCGCCCTGGGCTGAGCAGATGGCGGCATATTTGCGCAAGCTTGTAGCTGTAGAAGTTGTTGAGGCCGAGTGTGCAGCATAACGGGGGGAAGCAGAATATGCCCCGCGGCAGTAATATGGTGACGACATGTTGTGCATAAGCTAGCGATGACAGGTAGGGGAAGCAGCGCCCTGTAGAGGACTCTAGTACATCCGGGGCTAATCAATAGTCAGGGAAAGCGTCACCCTGGGCTGAGCAAATGCACATATTTTTGTATTTTTTTTATTGTACAACAAGCATGTTGTATATCCAGTCAGCTAGGTTCAGCAGGGGAAGCTTCCCCTGAGCTGAGCAGATGACGGCATATTTGCAACAAGCATGTTGTATATCCACTCAGCTATAGTGCAGCAGGGGAAGCTTCCCCTGAGCTGTGCGGATGGCGGCATATTTGCAACAAGCATGTTGTATATCCACTCAGCTATAGTGCAGTAGGGGAAGCTTCCCGAGCTGAGCGAATGGCGCATATGCATATATATATATATATATATACATATATATATATATATATATATATATATGTATATATATATATATATATATATACTGTATATATAAATATATATATTTTGTACAAGCATGTTGTGGGGTCATTAGAGAAATTTCAGTTTCACAGACGTACTTTGTGATTTAAATCCCGTCCGAATCTGCCATGTCTGTTTTTTTCTCACACGACCTGTGTAAAAATTTCAGAGCAAATTACCTACTGTTTTTCAGCAAAACTGGCGCTCCTCTGAGAAATCTAATCCCGTCCGAATGCAAATGTCTGTGATTGCCGAAAATGTTTTTTCCAAAACACGTTTTCTTGTCTGTTTTGGTCAACGTGAACTACCGTATTAACCCTCACGCACCGGTATTCAAGTTTATTGATCAGTCATATGACCATACGCAATCCACGCATCCTGGACATGTGGTCTTGTGCAACGCCCACATGTAAAACACAGACACTCCTACCTCCGTAATAAACACAGAGATGTTAGTCCCGTCCAAATCCATACATGAAATGACAGACGTCGGCTGAAAAAAATTCTCACTCAAACGTCATTTGGAAAACTAGTCCCATCCGAATAGTGCTAAAGGGTGGCTTGGTTTGCATGGTGAGAATCAGAGAATAGCAGAAACATCCAAACATTGTCTAGAAATTGAATTTGAAAATGTTCCCAAAGACACTGGGTTTCACTCCACTTCCTACAGGCATTTCATACCGCATCCTGAAGTTCAAGATGCTCACAAAGACCAATCTGTATCATCAAGTAGTAGTACCTCAACAACTGAAGGTCCTAAAAAGAAACTTAGGTCCAGGACGGGCCTGCAAGTAGCTTGTGCAGGTCCTGTGCTTCCTGCCTTGTGCATAATTTGTAAGAAAACAGACAAGTACATTACTGTGGCAGGCAAACGACAGAAGGACCATCTTTCACAGGCAGAAACGTTGTCTGCAGGTGGGTAAACAAACACACACACGTTTTAACTTTGAAGTTTTATGCTATATGCTGGATACTATGGCTAAATTTAAATTACAATTACATAATTTATTTAATGTTTACAGATTTTCATTTTTTTGCATACAACTACAGCCAGAACACTCAATATTGTTTAACGGTTGACAGTTTTCACATAATGTTTTTTATTTACAATCTCGTTTTGTAATATATACAGTAATATTATATAATCTTTATTTATAGGCTAGTTGTTGAAAGCTGCTGAGATGAAGGAAGACACTAGCATTCTTGTGCATATTCAAGACAAATATGGAGTCTGGAGGTGCAATACCACAAGTCATCATTAGATATGATAGAGCCGCTCATATCTATTGGTGTACAATCCACTCACCCTTCGCCTTTGTTAAACACGGACCCATGCTGGCAGAGAGAGATCCTGAGGGGAACAAAGAACATGACCTGCACAGGCGTCTGCGAGGGAAACAAGCCGGCATCAGGAACAGGCTGAGGGCACGCGCACACCGCGCTCCCTTACCTAGTATCCTGTTAGCCAACATCCAGTCTCTGGAAAACAAGCTTGATGACCTCAGGGCAAGGGTCAAGTTCTAGTGGGACATTCGGGACTGCAACCTTCTCTGCTTCACCGAGACATGGCTGAACCCAGCGGGACCGGACCACGCCATCCAGCCGGCCGAGGTTTTCTCGGTTTACCGCATGGACAGAACACTGGAGTTGGGGAAGTCAAGGGGAGGTGGAGTGTGTCTGATGGTGAATAACCACTGGTGTGACAGCGCAAGCATTGTTCCTTTTTCACGCTTCTGCACACCAAATCTGGAACTACTGGCCATCAAATGTCGGCCCTTCTATCTACCTCAGGAATTCAGCTCGGTCATAGTCAGTGTAGTTTATATTCCACCTCAAGCGGACATGGACACTGCAGTATGGGACTTACAAGAGACACTAACGCTACACCAAACACAGCATCGGGACGCTGCACTCATTGTGGTGGGAGACTTTAACAGTGTTAACCTCAAATGCATGCCTCCGAACTTTCAGCAGCACATCACCTGCCCCACCTGGGGCGAAAGGACACTGGACCACTGCTACACACTATTTAAAAACAGCTACACACTATTTAAAAACAGCTACAAGGAACAATCACGTCCACCGTTTGGGAAATCAGACCATGCCGCCATCTTCCTCATGCCTGTTTACAAACAAAGACTGAAACAGGAAGCTCCAGTTCAGAGGGAGGTCGCGTGTTGGACTGACCAATCAGTAGCCACTCTGCAGGACGCTCTAGATGACGCAGACTGGGACATGTTCAGGCGCAGCTCTGATGACGTCAACATGTTTACAGAAGTGGTTGTATGATTCATCTGGAAACCAACAGATGATACGGTGCAGAAAACAACCATCAGAAGGTTTCCCAACCAGAAGCCGTGGGTGGATAAAACCATCCTCAATGAGATCCCGCTGCGCTGCCTACAACACGGGGCTCGCCACCAAGGACATGGACGAGTACAAGGCTGCGTCTTACAGTGTTGTGTTCTGAGCCCCCTGCTGTACTCACTGTACACATATGACTGTGTGGATACTTCCAACTCCACCACCATCATCAAGTTTGCTGATGACACTGTTGTGGTGGGCCTGATCTACAACAACGATGAGACGGCCTACCTACGAGAGTAAAAACCTGGAGAAATGGTGCCAGGAGAACAATCTTCTCCTGGACATCAGCAAGACTAAGGAGTTTTCTTGGTCCTATCACATCAACACCCTGGTGAAAAGTGTGAGTGTGACGTGACATACGGCTAAGTATGGTGACCCATACTCAGAATTCGTTCTCTGCATTTAACCCATCCAAAGTGTACACACACAGCAGTGAACACACACACCATGAACACACACCCGGAGCAGAAGAAGGCCCGGCACGTCTGTACCATCTGAGACGCTTAAGGGTCTTCAAACAACCCTCTCAGTTGCTAAAGACTTTCTACACCTGCACAATTGAGAGCTTCCTGGCGGGTAGTATCACTTCCTGGTTCAGGAACAGCACCATGCAGGACAGGCGAGCCCTCCAGAGGGTGGGGTGATCAGCTGAACGCACCATTCACACCGAGCTCCCTGACCTACAGCACGCGGTGCCGGACCAGGGCCTGGAAGATTGTAAAAGACCTCAGCCATCCCAACAATGGACTCTTTTCTTTGTTGCCTTCAGGGAAACGCTTCCGCTCCCTGATAGCAAACACAAAGAGAATGAGCAGAAGCTTCTTCCCACAAGCCATTCAGAGTTTAAACCAGGAAACATCCAGGATCTTATACTGGACCGCTCCCTCCATCTTCACAGTTTTTCTGCACACCTTTTTTGCACTGATTTGACTGACACTTGGATTTGCACAGCACAGTGCCACTTTATACACTTTATACACACCATACTGGACATGGATCGAGGACAATCATAAAAATACATTTATGTATAGACACTATTTTTCACATATATTTTCCTATTTTTATATTTTTATATAGTTTTTATATAGTTCATACTTTATTTATCTACCTCCTTTTGGTTTTATTATTTCTTTTTATCCCAAATTGCATTCCTTTTTCCTTTTTTGCTTGAATACCAGACAGTTGTAAAAGGCATTTCACTGCATGTCATACTTTGTGTATGTGACAAATAAAATTTGATTTGATTTGATTCTCTGGAAAAGGAGGAGAATGCTGTTTATAGTGTTTATAGACCAAAGACTGTTATCACGATCAGTTGATATATTTGCTCCCATCAAAACACAAAAACTAAAAACCTTCAGTGACCAAGCAAAGACAAAGAAGAAATCAACAGTCGGCAAGGAAGTGATTCTGCTTGCCGACAAGAAGCTATTCTCCAGACTACTCATCATAGCTGAAAGTAGAAAGATAGAGCTGCGGGAAATTCTGTCCTACTCCTTGGGAACAGTATCATATCCTTTAGCCAGTGCTGATGGTTCACTTGATAAAACAAACAAATCAGCTCTTTTGGATTTATTGGAAACCAAAGGTGGAGAATGTTTAGTTGACAAAGATCCTGCAGATGGAGCTATTCTCTTCAATAGTATGACAGTCATTTAAGCCATTCGGTCCATACCAATTACCTTTGGAGAGCTCGCCGAGACCATACTGCAGTACATAGTCAAGCTTGCTCTGAAGCACAAATGTACAAAGATAAACTTTGTGATTAACCAGTATCCAGAAATGAGTATTAAAAATCTAGAACGTTCACGTAGAGCTGGTGGTGGTACACAACTGGTGAAAATTTATGGACGGGATCAGAAGACAACAACACAATTCGCATCTTAGGCCAAAGTGTGCTTCTTCTTTATGTTTCTGTGCCTACTAAAATTTTTGATGTATAATATATGACAGTTTTGTATGTATGTTTAATTTTGCTTGGTGCCAATCCATGAAGTTGAAGCATATTTTCTAGAAATTTGCCATATTTTATGGTCTACAGTACATTCACAAGAGTATTTAATGCACCAATACATTTCTCAAATATTTAGGTACATGTACAGTATAAAGGTCAGTTTGAGAGAGATTTTGTGTTGCTAAAATTAAAATAAATAAAGTTATAAGCAAAATCAGCAGCATAAGATTTTAGTGTTTTTAAATTCACAATTATACACATTTATGGATCGTGTCAAAAAACTGCAGGATTTTTTGTGGAGAACTTTTAACATAAAGTCCAAAAGGGTGTTGTCTATGCAAAAATGCATATAAAAAGTAGTGCCCAGGCGTGGGAATGAAAATATCTTTCTAGCCACTTTTTCCTAGTTCACCTAATGGCCTATGCGGTGAGGGGCGAGACCTCGCCCATGTGGGCAATGTCTGAAGAATAAGGTTGCACATATAGACAATTGAAAAGTCCTTTGCAAGGTCCTTGGGGTTTCAATTCCAAATCAGGTGAGAAGCTTGACAATCTGGAGGAGTGTGAAGTTCTCTCAATCAACAGGTTATACAGTAGTTAAAGCAAGCAGGGAAATTTACAGTGACAGATGCTGCTAGAGATTCATCAGGAACGGTCTTATTGGACAAATCCCTCTGAGGCTGACTCGGGACCACCTGGAGATAATATATCTCACAGCTGAAATGTTTAGTGAAGCCTCTGGAGAAGCTGAAATCTGACCACCAGGAAAGACAAAATTAACCTGAATGAATTGCTTGTTTCCATTTCATGACAATCTACTTGAAACAATTCCATTTTAATAAAGTAACTAAAAATTATCCTAAACACAACTGAGAGTTTTTAGATGAGTTTTTTGTGAATTGTATGGATTGTATAATATGACATGAGATAGTTGGGATCTAATCTGAGATAGCTGAATATCATTTGTTGCTGCATTCAGCAAACATGGTATATGAAAATATTACTAAAAATACTTCATACACAATTGACATACCATAGTTTGGGCATGTTGATTTCTTCTTCTCATAATGTCTATTGCAGTCCAGATGTATTTGCTCGTGGTCTCCACTCTCTCGAATTGTGAAGTATGGATCATCTTTTGGATCAAACATGTACCACAAATGTGGATTTTTGTAGCAGTCTCTCTCTGAGCACTCGCCATATTTCACATTGATGTAGATTGTTCTGATAATGGTGATGGGTACAATGATTTCTTTAACTTTTTCTTCATATCCTCCAACTGTGAACTAAACAGACAGGAACAGATAGGAGATGTTAAATATTCACATGCATGAAAAACGATAGAAACAAAAATCTTGAATGTTTTCACACAAAATGTTTGCAATTTTATAATAACTTAAGGAAACATATTGACTGTGTGCATTACTGTAAAATATACGTCAGACTTAGGCCATGGCTCCTTAGATTCGATGCAGACGGTCCATTTGTACTGAGTTTTATTGTGAATAGTTATGTCTCCTCCCAGGAACCCCATTCTGAAACAAAAGTGTTGACAGCAATAAATAAGAAATAAAACTATGCTTGTGTTGCTGTTCTCATAAAATACTGACTGTTAGGTGGTGTGGTGAAGCAGCGTTTCTGTTAATGCCAAAGTTTACTTTTTTCCCAAAATTGCAATTTCATATTCATCACAGAACACTACATCACAGTTTAGCTGTTAATTACATGTAATGTTGTGGAATGTCCAGTAGCAGAGAAGTATGTCAGAGTGGTGCAGGACATGTATGAAAGGAGCAGGACAATGGTGAGGTGTGCTGTAGGTCAGACAGAGGAGTTCAAAGTGGAGGTGGGACTGCATCTGAAATCAGCTCTGAGCCCCTTCCTGTTTGCTATAATGATAGACCAGTTGTCAGAGGAGATCAGATAGGAGTCTCCTTGGACGATGATGTTTGCAGATGACATTGTGATCTGTAGTAAGAGCAGGGAGCAGGTGGAGGAAAAACCTGGAGAGGTGGAGGTTTGAATGCACCTCCAGAGGAATGAAAGCCAGTTGTAGTAAGACTGAGTGCATGTGTGTGAATGAAAGGGAGGGAAGTGGAACAGTAAGCTTGCAGGGTGAAGAGGTGAAGAAGGTACAGGAGTTTAAGTACAGAGTAATGGAGAGAGTGGGAAAGAGGTAAAGAAGCGAGTGCAGGCAGGTTGGAATGGGTGGAGAAAGGTGTCAAGAGTTCTGTGTGATAGGAAAATATCAGCGAGAATCAACGGGAAGGTGTACAGGACAGTGGTGAGACCGGCCATGCTGTATGGTTTAGAGACAGTGTCACTGAAGAAGAGACAGGAGTCAGAGCTACAGTAGAGGTAGCCGAGCTGAAGATGTTGAGGTTCTCTTTGGGAGTGACAAGATTGGACAGGATTAGGAACGAGTACATCAGAGGGACAGCTCATGTTGGACGTTTGGAGGGCAAAGTTAGGGAGGCCAGATTAAGATGGTTTGGACATGTTCAGAGGAGGGAGAGTGAGTATATTGGTAGGAGAATGTTGGACATGGAGCTGCCAGGCAGGAGGCAAAGAGGAAGGCCAAAGAGGAGGTATATGGATGCAATTAATGAGGATATGAAGCTATTAGGTGCAAGTGTTGAGGATGCAGAAGATAAGGATAGGTGGAGAGAGATGATTCGCTCTGGTCGACCCCTGAAGGGAAAAGCCGAAAGAAGAAGAGTTGTGGAATGTACCCAAAATGTTTATAGCAGTCATTCCCTCACTAGACTCTTTTTTTTTTTTTACATATGATAACTACTAACTTCAAAAGTTAACATTTTTACAGTTTTTCCATTCTATAAGACTTTATGCTGAGTCAGCTGATGTTATGCTGAGTCATTAATACTAGGGATGTAATCTCAGATCATGACACAATGCATCGTGGTGCAAACGCTTCCCAACATGCATCAGAGGAATGTGCAATTCACATTGCAGAAATCAGCATTCTAACAATTGTGATAATCTTATATATTTGTCAGTATCTTGTCTGGACCGTTTACCTGTTGGAACAATAGGTTTTCGTGTCTCTGTTTCGGCTTCTTTTCTTTTCCAAGGTGTTGCCTGGTTTTTGTGTTGTGCTGTATGTAATAAATCATGTTTTTTAGCTCCACACATTTGGGCCTTAATTTTATCCATGACACCTGCTTTTCTGACAATATTAATAATCTTTCAACACCAAAGGTCCCAAATATTGAACTCCATAATATATAGGAGAGTACAGTGAACTTGATAGCATTGGATCACAACGAGCAACCTAGGTTAAACTTTACACAAGACCACATTACAACATTTCTAATAAGGTTTTTATTAACTATCCAATGGCACAAGCCCTGCACTGATGTGAGCTACAGAGCCCTGGATAAAAGCCAAAGAAATCACATTTTAGCAGCTTTCTAGTTGTGTTTCTGTTTAAAACAAAGCCTCAGGTGCTGCTGTGGAGCTCGAAATATTTCAGCTGATCAGTTCCACAGGGTCACAGACTTTCTGGAATCAAATTTGTGGCAGAATTATGACTATGAATTTATTATTTAAGATACAGTGTTGTGCATTTCTTACAATATTAAAGATCTTTTTATAGCAATTTTTTTTGTATAAACAAAAACCTTTCACTGTTTGTCAATCCAAAGTATAACAAGGCATCATTATTTTGATCAAATTATTGTTCAAATAGTCAAACTGAATCGTTAACGCAATTTTTGGGGTTGTAGAAAAAAGTGAGAGATTTTTTTAGGGTCTCTTTAATATACAAAAATTTTTAAAACAGCAAGAAATGTTTAAAAGAATTCCACCACACATATTACAAAAACAAAATTCACAAAAACATATATTACAAAGATTACATTTAATGTATATATAAAAAAATTACATCTATAATAAAAAACAGAATAATTCCCCCTTTTTCTGCTTTTAAAGCTGTATTTAGGTCCATAAATAAAACCAATCTGTGTAAAAACTAGGGATGCACCGATACCACCTTTTCTCTTCCGAGCCGATACCGGTCCAATATCTGTGTTCTTTTCTAACTTTAAAACTAAAGAATGTATACAACTCACTTAGTTATTACGATTTATTTGTTTATGGCAAAGAAATACAAAAATGCCCATTACTGGATGAAAAATGAAAACACAAGAAACCTTAAAAAAGTATTAATGCAGTAGCAAACAGTACTTTTAACAGTTAGTGGTATAACAATCTAAACCATATATACTGCAATTATTAAAATAAATTATTTTCTGAAGAAAAGGCAATATTTTAAAGTGAATCTTAAATTAGAACTCTTGAAACACAATGCAAAATATATTAAACAGTAAACCTTGCACCGAAATGAGCGACATGTTTAACGCGCTGAGGTAAATGGAAAGGGCGCCTGCTAAACTTGCTTGTCTGTCGCAGGAGGTTAGGCAACATATTTCCCATAAAATTTATATATTTATTTTCATTAATGTAATTTAATATATAAGTGTATTTTTCTTATAAGTTCAAGCAATAGTCTATAGTTCATTAATCAACCACCGTGGGTATGGGCGTCGGAAGTAAATAAAAAGTGGGTGTGTCCTGTTCCACCCACATATAATTGGTTCTGACTCCCATGGATTTCAGGAAGCAGGAGCGTGGTCAATGCTGTAGGTGTAAGGGAATAAGCCCCCCCAGAAAAACAGAACAACTCGGAAAACAGAGATGGATCTTCGTGGACTGCAACTGCACCTGACGTGGGATCAACTTAAAGAATTGGCTGAATTTGCAAAAGTTCCCGTGGATAAGGTGAGAAAAAAAGCACGTTAAGGATGAGTTTTAAAATTTGATTTTAAAATTTGGGGACAAATAGGCGAGAGAGGTCAAAAGGATAGACTGTCATACACAAATGTGATGCATCAGATAGACAGTGGAGTTCAAAAAGGACATGCTGAGACAGAAATTGTGGATGCTGTTGTAAGATCTATCACTCCGGGCCTCAGCCTTCAAGATATGCTTGAAAATAAAAGCAATTTGACGCTTCCCCAATTAATAAATCATCCTAAAAGGCCATCTCAAAGAAGATGGGCCCACCGATTTGTACCACAAACTGGTAAACATCACACAAGATTACCCGGAATCACCTCAAAACTTCTTGTTCAGGGCCATAGAACTGAAAGAGAGACTTCTGATTGCCTCCAGAGACGGTGAGGCCGAGGAGCAGTATAGTGTTGAGCTCATCCAAAAAAGTTCTTACGGTCTGTCAGTACTGGTCTCATAAGTGACCACATAAAATTTCAGTTGAAAGTTGACTTGGAAAATCAAAGTATTACAGATGAAGAGCTCATTGAGAGGATGAATGATGCTGCAGGTATTGAAACAGAGAGACAACAGAAACAAAAGAAAAATGCATGTGCAAATGTGACAAAAGTAAATGAGCTCCAGGCTGATGTACAAGCACTACAAAGATTGGATAGACAGGTAGAAGCAACAGATAATGGACATAAACTCTGGAACGGGGCAGTGGCTAGAGGGAAAGAACAGAAGAGTCAGAGCTCCTCCTCCAAACAAGAAACTGAGTTGTTCGAACTTGGCAAACAGTTAAAAAAGGAGATAGCAGAAATCAAAAAGCGCATCCATCAATCACAACCTTTCGTTATGGTCGTCCATCGTCAAGACAGTGGGAACATTATGCAGTGTAATCATTGTTTTAAATGTGGTCAGCAGGGACACTTGTCAAAGGGTTGTAGTGCACAAAGACATACAGTTAATGTGGACCAAGTAATTGCAGTTGATCAAATGGAGCTTCACATTCAAACACAGAGATGGGATGGACCATGCAACATTGTTTCTGAGCTGCTTAACAAAAGCATAAAACATCTTGAACAGCAAGTAAATGCAAAGCAACAACTTGCAAATGCAAACAGGCTAGAAGGATCCATCTACGCAGCCCACCTCTCTCCTAAGCGTAAAGCTCAGCTGCTGAACTTGGTGGGAAAGAAGTGCACTGTCAAGTGTTTCTTGGATGGGGTTCCTGCTCAAGCTTTGTGGGATACAGGCCCACAGGTCTGTCTGATTAATGAACAGTGGCATAAAGATCATCTACCTCTTGTAAAAGTAAGAGGCACAGAGGAAATCCTCAGACCTGGGACATTGACGGGCAGGGCTGTGAATCAGACAGACATCCCCTTTAGTGGATGGATTGAGGTAAAGTTCCAGCTAGACACCTCTGATACATCTAACACAGAGCTGCTTGTGCCACTGTTGGCATCAAAGACACCTGGTGTGGCAGAAGAGCCAATCATTGGGTATATTGTTATTGAACATCTTTTGCAGCAAGAGAAAGAACAACCATCTCAAGCTACCATAAATACATTGACTGCGGCCTTTTCAGTGGATTGTAAAAGGGCCGAGTGGCTCATACGTTTGCTCAAACAGGGAGATTCCAGCACTTGTGAGGGAACAGTTAGAGGAAGCTGACAAAGAACAAAAATACCACCTGGTGAGACAAAAATGGCAAAGTGTTCTGTGCGGACTGTTCCTCTGACATGTAACCAGGAGATATTGTTTGTTCCAGTTGAGAGTCCCGAGTGGCCTGAAGGACTAACAGTCACTGAGAATGTAGTCAGGCACCAGAGATGCACCTGGTCAAAGGCCCACATCCCAGTATGTAATGATACATGCCATGACATTACACTTCCACCATGCACCATGTTAGGCCATGTACAGAGTGTAAAAGTGGTCTATCCTGCTGCTGCAAAAAGTGTAGAGATAGAAGACTCAGTGGACCACAGCATGAAATCACCAGCAGTAGAAAACCCCCTAACAACCAAAGAATTAAACTCAGGATCGATGACCCAGTGTAATGGAGATCTGTGGGACCCACCTGTTCCAGCTAACCATTTGTCACCTCAACAGCAGTAAGAGGTGAGGAAACTGCTGAGAGAGGAATGTGCTGCTTTCTCCAAAGATGATCAAAAGGTTGTAGGTTGTATTCCATCACTGGAGTTGAAAATCAGACTTAAAGACAACTCCAGTCAGGCGAATATATATGTATGTGCCAAAACCACTTCATAAGGAAGTCAAAGAGTATCTGGAAGATCTCTTAAACCGCGGCTGGATCACAAAATCAAGATCTGAATATTCTTCGCCCATTGTCTGAGTGAGAAAGAAAGATGGGAGTCTGCGACTGTGTTGCGACTATCGCCAATTGAATCAGAAAAGCATACCAGACCATCCAAGACATGCTTGATAGTCTCAGTGGAAGTGCTTGGTTCTCCATCTTTGACCAAGGAAAAGCCTACCACCAAGGGTTTTTGGAGGAGAGCAGCCATCCAATGACTGCATTCATTAAACCCTGGGGCCTATATGAATGGACCTTCGGCACCCGCAGAATTCCAACGTTGCATGGAGGAGTGCTTAGTAGGGCAGAGAGATGAAATATGTCAACCCTACTTGGATGACAACCTAGTGCACAGCAAAACCTTTGAGGACCATCTCAATGACCCTAATGAAAATCTTGCGTCGCTATCAACAGCATGGGATCAAGCTGACAGGAAATGTGAGGTCTTTAAGAGTCAACTGAGGTTCCTGGGGACACTGGTGTCCAAAGATGGATATACCATGGACCTTGCCAATGTAGCACCCGTACAGGCCTTATGAGAGTGGACACCAACAACAGTGGGAGATGTTAGAAAATTGTCAGGATTTGTATCATATTTCCGCTCATATATACCAAACTTCTCCAGGATAGCTACACCACTCTATGACCTTCTGAGCCAGGAAAAGGGCCCATGCCAGACAAAACCTAAAAGTAAAGTGAGAGCCATTGGGAAAGGGAACAGCCAAGGACAGCTCCCCTCAAGCCATCCTATTATCTGAATGCCAGAGCATCAGAAGTTTCTGTCCCAGTAATTGGGATAACCCAGAATAGGTGGTTGGGAAAGAAGACCGATCAGGTCTTCTTTCCCAACCACCTATTCTGGGTTATCCCAATTTTGAAGAACCATTCAGTCTTCACCGTGATGCATCTCAAGAAGGCCTCGGGGTGGTTTTGTATCAAAGATCCTGATCCTGGGCAAGTTACGGGTCATTGCTTATGGATCAAGGACATTAACAGCCCCAGAGAAACATTACCATCTTCATTCTGGGAAGCTCGAATTCTTGGCCATGAAGTGAACGCTTCAGGGACTACCTATAGTATACCCCTTCATTTGTTGTCTACACCAACAACAATCCATTAACCTACGTGCTCACGACAGCCAAACTAAATGCTACCACACATCGCTGGGTCGCCGAGCTGGCCGATTTTAATTTTGTTTATAAGTATCGTCCAGGAAAAGCCAACTCAGATGCAGATGGTTTGTCTCGTATGCCACTGTAAATGGAGGAATATATGCAGAGGTGTTCAGAAGAAGTGAGTGCTTTTCCAGATGTCATAAGCTGTGTAACCAAGGCCCTCAGTATCCAGTCAAAAGAACACACTCCGTGGATGTGTCCAGTAACTATTGAGACAGCGCTGTGTGAGGAAAGGAACCATTGGCTTTCAGCTGGATGACACAGAGAATCCCAAGAAGAGGATCCAGTGATCAGCAAAGTGCTGGGTTGCATAGAGGAAGGCAAATGGCCGAAAGATGAGGAATGGAGTGGTCATGATGGCCGGTCAATACTGATGACAGAGAGGAAAAAGTTGATCCTGAACGAGCATGGAGTTTTGTACAGGAAAACGGCAACCCATTCACAGCTTCTACTGCCCAAGAAATTTCATGGGTTGGTTTTCAAGGAGTTGCATGAGAACATGGGTCATCTCGGTGTAGAGCGGACACTTAACCTGATAAGAGACAGAATTTACTGGCCACACCTGCAAAAGGATGTTGAACATCATGTCTTAAGAGTGTGTCCTTGTTTGAAGATGAAATGCCCCAACAACCCAAATCGAGCACCACTCACCTCCATTGAAACAACACACCCTTTTGAGCTGGTTTCAGTTGATTTCCTCCACCTGGAGAGATGCAGAGGTGGATATGAGTATATCTTGGTCGTCATGGACCATTTTACATGCTTTGCCCAAGCCTATACATGCCACAAGACAGCAGCCCAAAAGATCTTAGGGGATTTTGTGTTAAAGTTCGGGTTCCCTACAAGGCTGCATCATGATCAGGGGAAGGAGTTTAATAACCAGTTGTTTGCATAACTTCAGCAGCACAGTTTTGTTAAAGGTTCACGAACGACACCCTACCATCCACAGGGGAATGGGCAAGTCGAGCGATTCAATCGAACACTCCTATCGATGTTACAGAATTTGACTGACAGGGAAAAAGCTGATTGGAAGAACTCCCTTGCCCAAGTTGTTTATGCATACAATTTCACACGCAATGAAGCAACAGGATTTGCACCTTACTACCTGCTGTTTGGACGTCACCCAAGGCTTCCGACTGATATAATCCCCTGACTCCCGGGGACCAATCAACATCTCATCATGGATATGTGAAAAGTTGGAGGAAACGAATGGATCAAGCCTATCAGCTGGCTTCGGAAGCATCAAAGGTGGGGGGTGTAAAAGCCAAGAGCAAGTATGACAATAAGATCTATGGAGCAGAGTTACAGCCTGGTTGCAGAGTTCTCATCAGGAATATGACAGAAAGAGGGGGCCCAGGAAAACTTAGATCATATTGGGAGGAACATGTCCATGTGGTCCGGAAAAAGAGATCAGAGTGCCCAGTCTATGAGGTACATCCTGAAACAGGACAAAGGCCAAGTCAGGGTCCTTCACCATAACATGTTCCTTCCTTGTAAATTCCTGCCAGTAGAAGATGCCAAAGTCATTCAGAAAAAGGCAGTAAAATTGAAAAACAGCTAAATTAACACCAAGCAGCAGGCTAGAGAAAGTAGCTCAGAGGATGAGAGTGACTGGATTGGATTTCAGGGAACTTTTAGTACGGGTCAGTTCCACAAACAGCTCTGTCCTGATGCTAAAGAGTTCTACCCATGAACAACAAATGAACCTGTAGAAATGGACAGCTCATCCACAGAATCAGCCAAGCATCATGAGAAAGGAATGGAAGAGGGAGAAGAGGAAGGAATAAGTGTGTCTGAAGAAGAACAGTCCTTAGAGACAGAGGAAGTGGCGAGAGGGAACCAGAACTGCCAAGGACTAAATCAAGTGAAGACACCTGCGAGCTAGATGAAGATGAGGTAGAACCTGCATTGCCACAGAGATCATATCCTTTGAGTAAAAGAAAGCAAAAGCGGACATTTACTTACCACACACTAGGACAACCTACACTAGAATAGCCTGAATCACAAGCATTACACGCATACACTTACAGGCAGGCACACATTCATCCATACTGACTAACACATAAATACATATACATGCATACACATTTTCAGGATGGGATACATGTACAGTAGAGGGGAAAAAAAACATTCATTCTACTTATTTATGTTATTTGATGAATAACATTTTTAAGTTACAGGAACAACTGATGTGTTAGGAGAGGAAATTGTTGAATTTTCCGTTGGCCCCGTTTAACCATACATGATGATGGCATACCGGTGGGAGTATGGTGAAAGAAAGTCTTGTGCAGGAATAAGATCTGGAAGAAGTGCCATAAGAGACTGAATTGCGTTGAAACGTGCCACATACAGGTTATTAATCTAATAGGGTTGTTTGAGTTGATGGTATAAAAGACCTGCAGAAGGATTTTGTATATGTTTTAAAAACAGACAATGTAGCTGATTTCATGGTGCACAATGATGTGTGCTACAGACACATTACAAGAGATATTTGTATATGTGATTTTGGGTAAGCCAACATTGTATCCTTGCATAACTATAACTGACTCCTGCAGCTCAACCTACAAGTCTCAGACTTTCTGATTAAGCAGGGGATGACGGGGACGACATCATTTTTTGGAGGGGAGAGTGTAAGGGAATAAGCCCCCCTAGATTCAATTAATGTTTTGTTTATTTTTTTAATAATTGTTAGTTAATTGTATTGTTCCTGTTGATGACATTTGTTTCTTCTGGGTTTTTTAATGTTTTGGGTTATTTTTCTTAAAAAGTGGGTGGGTGCTGTCCCACCCACATATAATGGTTCCGACACCCATGACCATGGGTACCGGATTTGGATCGGTCACGCACCACCGATACCCGATCCACTCAAAATGCTTGGATCGGCGTCGATACTGATCCAAAATATCGGATCGGTACATCCCTAGAAAAACATGACCCAATTTTAAGACTAACCTTTTTCTAAATCAAACATTGACTGTAACCTGCTACATTCTAAAAACAAATGAGAACCTGATTCTTAGAAAGGACAAAAGGGACAAGTGTCTTTAATTGTTGGATCCAGGTGTGTCCTTTATCTGTTTGTGGCTATTATCCTGTGTATTATCTGCCATTCGAGATCACCAGATCGCTTATCAATGGGGAATTTGTACAGAATTCTCCACCTGGTTTTAAAGGAGGAGCTTGGCTCCTCTGTCTCTGGGACAGCTTTCAGAGCTTGGGGGTGCATCACCTTCACACAGGTGTAATACAGAGCTTTCATCCCGGCATCCTTAAAAACTTTGAGCTCTGGAGTCTTGTAATTCAACAGCAAGAGGCCATGTTGGTTATTTAACTTTTCCTCTGGTTGGCTTTCCTTCACTACTATTTTGGCCTGTCATAAAGTAATATGTTTCTTTTTTACTGTGATAACTGGCTATAATTACATTCTTTTTGAGCCCAAGAATACACAGATGCAATGAATTTATCTTTCTTCCCTTTTGTTTCATCAAGAAAAGTGTTTATTTGTTTGACAGAGTAAAGCTCTTCCTTTATTTTCTGAATATCTGATATGTCTTACCAGCTTTCATCATCTTTAATAACACCCTCCTGTCTCTGTGTCATTGTATCAGAAGCCATCATTACTTATAACACTACAGCTTCTCACTATCCACAACAGTCATAATTTCACCACTAACACTGGGTTGTTCATTTTCATTAACATTTCCAACACTGCGGACACCAAACCTGGTGCAGAGTGAACCATGTGGAAGCACAGCACACCACTCACCTATGCCCCGAGAAATAAAATAACATCACACAACAAAAGAAAGGAAAAGAAAACCCATCCCCTTGGGTGACTCATCACCCATCCCCTTGCACTGGTGTAGTGACCGTCATCACCCATCCCCTTGCACTGGTGTAGTGACCGGTGTCTCCTGGCGACAGCTCTGCACCCCTGTGCCTGCATCTGCCAGCGCAGGCAGCTCCAGCACTACTCCAGGGTCCACTGAGACCTTTTCAGTTTCGCAGTCCGAGTCTGGGTGAGGGCACTGCCTGCAATGTCTCCACAGATGAGGGGCTCCTGAAGTAGTCAGTGTAGTGAGTTCGTGCCTGTGGCTCTCTCTGTCCTAAAAAGTCTCCACACTTTAAAAAGATTGTGAAAAAACAGGTAGTCCCAAAGTGTTCAGTTTTCGAGGGTCCATTAAAAACAAGGGTTTGTCAAGTCCCAGATCTCTAAAAGATTTTAAAATAGTACTGGTCACACATAAAAGCAGCGGTTCTGCTCTATAGGTGCACTTCGCTTTGCCCACCTTCATCTTTGGGTAGGTATAAGACACTTTGGGGCACCCAGTATAACTTTGAATTCTTGATAAAAGTGTTACAGGTGGGTCTACACGTTACTTTGTGCCAAAGGGAGGCCGCTGCCAGGTTGTTTATAATTAGCAAACGTCCCCTGTAAGACATCTTTGGTAACAGCCATTTCCAATTATTTAAGCGACCCAGTTAATTTCGGCCGAGGATATTATGTCCCTGGAGATTCTACATAGTGTGTCGATGTCGTTTTGTTGGTCTAAAATTACTACTATATCATCAGCATATGCTGACAAATGCTGGAGAGTGGTCCCACAACCAGGAAATGAGAGCCCTTTCAATTCGTTTATAGTCGCTACATAATAGGGACACAGGTCTCCAGGTTTTTATGCTTGTTAGGTCTCCTTTTTTTGGGAGTAGCGTGAGGACTGCCCTCCTGCAACCCAGTGGAAGCAACCCTCCAGTTAAACTGTTGTTGAGGACTTCCAGCAAGTCTTCCCCCACAACGGCCCAAAAGCACTTGTAGAACACTGCTGGAAGTCCATCTATACCCGGTGCTTTTCCACTCTCCGTACTTTGTAGAGCTTTGAGAAGCTCTTCTGAAGTTATTGCTCCACTGAGTGCTGGATCTAGGTGTTCAGGGACTTTGGCAGTCCTCCTAGGAAAGCCTGCTCTGTGACCTGGTCCACTTTGAGCTCGCTGGTGTAAAGCTTTTCATAAAAACTAACTGCTCTCTTGCATACTGTATTTCGGTGGTTTCGGATAAAATGTTCCCTGTTTTGGATCGCAGGTTGTGGATAAAACGTTTCTGGCCATTCTTTTTTTCCAGGTTAAAAAATAACTTAGATGGTGCATCCATTTGGTTTGCGTTCTGGAAGCGTGATCTTATTAGTGCACCTTGTACGTTCAACCCTAGGAGGTCAGATAGCTTTTTTTTCTTGGCTGTAAGGGTCTGAACATAGGCCTGTTCTCCTGCTGGCTGTAGAAGAGATTGGAGGTCCATGACTTTGTTTTCCAGTTGGCTTATTGACTGAGCCAACTCCCTTGTGACATTTGCTGTGTACTGTTGACATACTTGTTTGGTGTGTACCTTGCCCGGGTCCCACCACTGCTGTAAGGATGTAAAGTTTTTCTTTTCCTTTTTGAAATTTTTCCAAAAAAAAGTAAAAATGTCCGTAAAATGTTTGTCATGTAAAAGAGCTGTGCCATTTTAATGCCAGTATGCACTTTTTGGTTTAATAGATTTTAAAACTGTTATGCAGGAAACCAAACTGTGGTCTGAGAGACCAACAGGGCTGATAAAACAACTCTTTAAAATGTTTAAATGATGTTTAAAAACGTAAAGCCTGTCCAACCTCGCCAGGGACATAAAATTGTTGCAGGCGTGCACCCATGTATACTGTCTCTGGGAGCCTTGAAATGACCGCCATGTGTCGCTTAAACCGTACTTTTGGATTATCTGACTGAGACGTGTACGGTAAGGCATGTGGGGTTCAATATGGTTGCAGTCGCTGTTGTCTGTGGTGCAGTTAAAATCCCCACCAACAAATAAAAATTCTTCATTATCACAGGTCTCGATGGCTTTACATACATTCATTCATCTTCTACCGCTTATCCAAACTACCTCGGGTCATGGGGAGCCTGTGCCTATCTCAGGCGTCATCGGGCATCAAGGCAGGATACACCCTGGATGGAGTGGCTTTACATACATCATCTAAAAAAACAAGTCTTATACATATATAAGAACATATACAGTACACACATAAAAGTAAACACATGTTTCTCAAACTGGGCCCTGACTTAACAGTCTGCCTTTCACAATCTCCTCTGTGTTATGTTACTGGTGTAAAATTCTTAGAGAATAAAATTGCCACCTCTCCACTAGTGGAAGTGTTGTGGCACAGGCAGGAAAGACCAGGCCTTTCCTGAGTCCAGTCAGAGAGATTGCTGTTATAACAGTCGGTCTCTTGTAAAAACAACACGTCTATCTTCTTCTGCCTCGCCATTTCAAATATCTCTGCTCTCTTCCTACTATCTCTTGCCCCATTAACATTTAGAGATGCAAGGTGTATGTCCTCCATGACAAACCAGAAGAGGGTTATTAACAGCAGCAGAGTGTGCAGCCACTGAGGAGTGAGAAAATTAGACTGTTTCACCTCCATCATCACACAAGTTATCGAGTTTTGTCATTATTTTCTTCAGCCAATAAACTTCCTTATCTTCAAAAAACCTTCAGACATAAAATGTTTTATGGCTTCAAATACCCGTTTTAAATCAGGAAAGTGATCACTGATGTTAACCATTCTCATGTTTTTTGTGACTTTTAAGAAGTGTTTAATTTCAGTGACATTGTATTCTTTAGTCAGACTGTTACTCACAGCAGGGTCACTCACTGGGCTCAGGTACAACCACATCACTTCCTGTGTCACTTTCTGCAGCTTCTTGGTTGGTCTTTTTTGCGTTTGTAACGCTTACTCTCGGGCTAATAACTCGTAGATTATATAAATAATTAACTTGTTACATGCCAATCTATGGACCAGTGTTTCAAAAGAATAGGTACGCTACGGATAAAGATGCAACAACAACAGTGAACGGACTCTCACTTTTGTGTTTTAACAGGTTTCATGAGATTTTCCCATTGGTCTTCAACATGGTAAGGTCTTTGTTCGTTCACTATAACTTAGGGTTTGATTCAGCAAAAAGAAAAATAAATATTCAAGTATCAAAAACTAAAACAATATAGATCACACTTGTCAACACAAAAACAATTTGACACTTCTCAATGAAATAAAATGTCCTGTGATCTCTAAACTTTCAATTTCTCAGTCTTTCAAAGAAAACAGTCTCTCAAATATTTTGCCTAAAGATATAAATGTCTTTTCACTGTCGATGAGGGGAAAAATGTGTCTCCATCCAACGAGGGACAAAAAAAAAGAAGAGTTATTCGATTTCCTACCATTCGCAGAGTTCAGAAAAACCTGTGTTTCCACAGAAAATCCAAGAACAAACTCAAGGGAGGCTCGCCAGTCCAAACCCTGCTCAAAACCACTGGAAGGCCGGGACAAATCCAGAGCACAGGCCTCGGAACAGCAAAACAAGAAAACAACAGAGAGAGAAAAAAAAAACCTGATCTTGAACAAACAAGGTCATGAAAATATCATGAATATCTTCATTGTAACAACATTCAATAAAGTTCTCAATCACTGTTCATCACTCAATTTCACAGAACTTGAGTATTCTGACTATATATACACACGGAGCTCGTTAACTCAGAAAATTCCAGAATGGTGCGGCTACAGCACATCCGATTTAAATCCTTTTCTTTAACCCTTTTAATCGAAAACACACTTTGTAAATACCTTAACAACACTCTGTCGCTGGTAAAGTATCTGAATATCAACGTAAAGTTTTATACCTTACAAGTTAAAGATCCACCTCACTCAAATTACAATATCAAAATCACTCACAAGAAATGGAAAACAAAATGCGGCATTCATTAAAATGAATATTTTCTTTTTATGAATATACTTATTTTAAGTAGTTTCCAATCGTTTTGAACGTACATTAGTATGTTATTATATTAATAATATTATTTATGTGTACTCTGGTAACCTTGGTTACACGTATGTATGAGTTGCTTTTTTTTCCTCTCTTTTCTTTTTTATAGGGGTTTTGAAGGCAACCTGTTCGGTTTCCATCATTACAGAGTCACTATTCTCTTCCATCAACACGTTTCCTTCACCAACAGTGATTTCCTGTGTGTTAAAAATTACATCCTCAGTGTGGAGCTCTGTGTTACTGTCATGAACACTGATCTCAGCCTGCCCAGTGCTCTCAGTACACCCAGTGTTAATCACCACCTCGCCAGATACTGGGTTAGTTTCGGTGTTTGACACATCAGCTCGCTTTTCCACATGAATGTCGGTGTTAGACATCGCTGCAGCCACGCTGCCTGATTCCGTTCCGCTCATTTCCAGGACAACTCTTGGGCCCAACATCCCTGCACTCAAAACATTTCATTTGCCCTGTACTATTGTACAGCATGAACAATCTGCCCTCATGCACCACTCTAAAAGACACGTCTAGTGGCTGGTTTAGAACCATGAACACTTGTCTCCTGAAAGACTCGACTTTCTTTAATCCCCCGTTCTTACAGCCCAGATAAACTGTTCTAACCTTGCTTGCTACCTTTCTGTAGGCAGGTTAGCTACAGTGACCCAAACAGTTGGAGCAACCAGCGGTGAAACTATAACAAATTCACCACTTACCACAATGCCGCTGTTGGCCAGGTGTCTCATTAAGAGAGACAGACAGACAAAGAGAGAAAAAGAGAGAGAGAGAAAGAGAGAGAGACAGACAGGCAGAGAGAAAGAGAGAGAGAGAGACAGACAGACAGACAGACAGACAGAGAGAGAGAGAGAGAGAGAGAGAGAGAGAGAGAGAGAGAGAGAGAGAGACAGACAGACAGACACAGACAGACAGGTGTCTAATTAAACTAGAGACAGACAGACAGACAGACAGACAGACGATTCTCCTCCTTCAAAAACACCACCCCCGCTTTGTTCCTGTAGGAAGCAGCAACTATGTTCTCATTCCCGACCTCCTTCCCCATTGCCAGTAACACTTCCTCCACACTCACACCGTTTCGCCGGCACACACCTGACGCCATGCGGAGGGAGACAGGTGACACCATCCCGCTCCCGCCCTGATACTACTCACCTGACTAATAAACCACACTATTTAAAACAAAAAACTATAATTAACTTTCTGTTCTCTTTACTTCCTCGAAAGAGAGTAACTCTATCGAGAAAAGTGAAAGAAAAACAGACAAAAATCGCACGATAGCTCTCAGCTCCTGTGAACACTCACACACCCAAACACTCCCAGCATGCACAGAGAGAGAGAGAGAGAGAGAGAGACAGACAGGCAGAGAGAAAGAGAGAGAGACAGACAGACAGAGAGAGAGAGAGAGAGAGAGAGAGAGAGAGAGAAGGATGTTAAAATAATTAAACTATAAACATGAACATAACTATCATTAAAAAAAGTAAAGTTACTTACACACTGCAGCAGCTGGAAGTTTTGCTCCTGGAGAAAATCACTTAGCTGAGTCACTGGCTATTTTCAAACGGCGGTTGAAGACAGACACAGAGAGAGAGAGAGAGAGAGAGAGACAGACAGACAGACAGACAGAGAGAGAGAGAGAGAGAGAGAGAGAGAGAGAGAGAGAGAGAGAGAGAGAGAGAGAGAGAGAGAGAGAGGAGAAAGAGAGAGAGAGACAGACAGACAGAGAAAGAAAGAGAGAGAGAGAGAGAGAGAGAGAGAGAGAGAGAGAGAGAGAGAGAGAGAGGAGAAAGAGAGAGAGACAGACAGGCAGAGAGAAAGAGAGAGAGACAGACAGACAGACAGAGAAAGAAAGAGAGAGAGGAGAAAGAGAGAGAGAGAGAGACAGACAGACAGACAGACAGAGAAAGAAAGAGAGAGACAGACAGACAGAGAAAGAGAGAGAGAGAGAGAGAGAGAGAGAGAGAGAGAGAGAGAGAGACAGAGAAAGAAAGAGCGAGAGAGAGAGAAAGAGAGAGACAGACAGACAGACAGACAGAGAGAGAGAGAGAGAGAGAGGAGAAAGAGAGACAGACAGACAGACAGAGAAAGAAAGAGAGAGAGAGAGAGAGAGAGAGAGAGAGAGAGAGAGAGAGAGAGGAGAAAGAGAGAGAGAGAGGAGAAAGAGAGAGAGACAGACAGGCAGAGAGAAAGAGAGAGAGAGAGGAGAAAGAGAGAGAGAGAGGAGAAAGAGAGAGAGACAGACAGGCAGAGAGAAAGAGAGAGAGACAGACAGACAGGCAGAGAGAAAGAGAGAGAGAGAGAGAGGAGAAAGAGAGAGAGAGACAGACAGACAGAGACAGACAGGCAGAGAGAGAGAGAGAGAGAGAGAGAGGAGAAAGAGAGAGAGAGACAGACAGACAGACAGAGAAAGAAAGAGAGAGAGAGAGAGAGAGAGAGAGGAGAAAGAGAGAGAGACAGACAGACAGACAGACAGAGAGAGAGAAAGAGAGAGCGAGAGATTTGATTTGATTTTGAAAAAGACCTTTATTTCGATTTCTCAGTTTTAACAATGACCGATAAAAGGTTTAATTTAAGTCAATGCAGGAAAGGAATAAATAAATAAAACAAAAAATAAAACAGAGAAATAAAATAGCTTTAAAAGTTACATGCAAAACTATAAAAAAAACAAATGTACATGACATTCTTTAATACATGTTCTGTGCAAAATGCAGTTCATCATTAAAAACTGAGCAGAGTGCATTTTTAATGCACCAGATTTTTTCAAACATCGCCAAGTTTGTCGTTTTCTTGTAAAAGTGAAAGTCCACTAGAATCCTGGACTTCATCAGTGCTGTTGTTACCATTTTTGCATCATCGCTGCCTCTTTGTTCTACTTTATTTTTTCGGCTGATGTAAATGCCCATTTTTGCCTGACCCACAACAAAATTTAAGAGCTGGCATTCTGCTTGCCTTTTCTTAGTATACTTTACCCCCAGGATAAAAATTTGGACTGAAAAGGATTTGTTAAAAGCATTAAAAACAGACTGCAAAAGGGTAAAAAGGGGTCTTAGTCTGAGACACTGCATAAGTGTGAAATATTGTCTCCCTCTGTAGACAGAATGGACACTTGTGACTTGTCTCTGGACACAGGACCGAAATAAAAGCATTAACAGCAATGATTCCGTGCAGGATTCTCCATTGTAAATCTCCAGTTCTTTTAGTTAATGGTGGCTTGTAGAGTGACCTCCACTGTGGTCGCTCTTCCTCCCTCAGCCCGAGGACAGAGCGCCACGGTGTGTCTACTCTACCATTAAGACTGTTCTTGTTAAAAAACTTAAGACAGGCTTTATAAAACATTTTCCCAGAGACCATGTAAAAATCCATATTTGTGACTTTTCTACATTCTAAAAAGTGACCAGTACTTCCCTCTAAGTCTGGAGACAGAGAGAGCTCAGGAAAAGGGTCCTCCTCGTCCGGCTGTTCAGCCCCCCCACAGTACTCCACTAGCATTTGTTGTTCCTCTGGTGACAGAGCAGAGTTCCACCTCTGAAGTAGCCGCGCCACGATCCGTATCGATCTCAATCCCAGCCGTGCAGCTACTCCACCGGTGTCTTTGAGCTCTGGTCCAGCCAGGTCCACCAGATGTCCCAGCGTGATGAGACCAGATGTTTGCAGAGTGTGGGTGAGGGCACTGTCTGCAATGTCCAGACGAGCTCCGTAGATGAGGGGCTCCTGAAGTAGCCAGTGTAGCGAGTTCGTGCCTGTGGCTCTCTCTGTCCTAAAAAGTCTCCACACTTTAAAAACATTGTGATAAAAAACAGGTAGTCTCAAAGTGTTCAGCTTTCGAGGGTCCATTAAGAGCAAAGGTTTGTCAAGTCCCAGATCCCCAAATGATTTTAAAATAGTACTGGTCACACATTTCCAAGCTACAGACATTGAACCACATAAAAATCTCTGTAAAAACTGTAAACGAAAGGCAGCGGTCCTGCTCTGTAGGTGCACTACGCCCTGCCCACCTTCATCTTTGGGTAGGTATAAAACACTCTGGGGCACCCAGTGTAACTTATCCCAAAAAAAATCTAAAAACATTGACTGGATTCTTGCTAAAAAAGTTACAGGTGGGTCTACACATGCCATTTTGTGCCAAAGGGAAGACGCTGCCAGGTTGTTTATGATTAGAACACGTCCCCTGTAAGACATCTTCGGCAAAAGTCATTTCCACTTATCTAAACGTGCCTTTATCTTTAAAACTGTCCCTTCCCAGTTTTTTTGCATAAAAGGCTCTTCTCCCAGGTAAACTCCAAGATATTTAAAACCGTCTTTTTTCCAGAGCAGTCCCCCCGGGAGTTTGGGCACACTAGATAACCAGCACCCTACCAGAAGGGCCTCGCTTTTTTCCCAGTTGATCTTGGCAGAGGATATTTTGCCATAATCCCTGGAGATTCTACTCAGTGTGTCAATATCATTCTGTTGGTCTAAAATTACCACTATATCGTCAGCATACGCTGACAAATGGAGAGTGGTCCCACAACCAGGAAATGAGAAACCTTTCAGTTCGTTTCTTAGTTTGTTTAAAAATGGTTCAATGGCTAGGGCGTAGAGCATACCTGACAGAGAGCAACCTTGTCTTACTCCCCTGTACACTTTAAAAGGAGCACATAAGCCACCATTAAATTTCAGTACACTTTCAATGTCACAATATAAAACTCTTAGTTTGTTAATAAAATCAGAGCTAAAACCAAAAGCTTTAAAAGTTTTCCATAAAAAATCATGCTCCACTCTGTCGAACGCCTTCTCCTGGTCTACAGAGACCAGACCCATTTTCAGCCCGAACAGTTTCGAGGCACTTAAAAGGTCTCGGACCAGCGAGATGTTATCAAATATTGACCTCCCAGGTACACAGTACGACTGATCAGAGTGGATCACCTCTTCTAGAACGCTTCCCAGTCTGGTGGCTAAAACCTTAGAGAGCAGTTTGTAATCGCTACACAACAGGGACACAGGTCTCCAGTTTTTTATGTTGGTCAGGTCTCCTTTTTTTGGGAGTAGCGTGAGGACTGCCCTCCTGCAACTCAGTGGAAGCAACCCTCCAGTTAAGCTGTTGTTGAGGACTTCCAGCAAGTCTTCCCCCACAACGGCCCAGAAGCACTTGTAGAACTCCACTGGAAGTCCATCTATACCCGGCGCTTTTCCACTCTCCGTACTTTGTAGAGCTTTGAAAAGCTCTTCTGAAGTTATTGCTCCACTGAGTGCTGGATCTAGGTGTTCAGGGACTTTGGGCAGTCCTCCCAGGAAAGCCTGCTCTGTGACCTGGTCCACTTTAAGCTCGCTGGTGTAAAGCTTTTCATAAAAACTAACTGCTCTCTCGCGTATTTCTGTAGGATCGGATAAAATGTCCCCAGTTTCGGATCGCAGGTTGTGGATAAAACGTTTCTGGCCATTCTTTTTTTCCAAGTTAAAAAAGAACTTAGATGGCGCATCCATCTGGTCTGCGTTCTGGAAGCGTGATCTTATCAGTGCACCTTGAACTTTTAACCCTAGGAGGTCAGATAACATTTTTTTCTTGGCTGTAAGGGTCTGAACATGGGCTTGTTCACCTGCTGGCTGCAAAAGAGACTGGAGTTTCATAATTTCATTTTTCCAGTTGGCTTATGGACTGAGCCAACTCTCTTGTGACATTTGCAGTGTACTGTTGACATAATTGTCTGATGTGTACCTTGCCCAGGTCCCACCACTGCTGTAAGGATGTAAAATTTTCCTTGTCCATTTTAAAATTTTTCCAAAAAAACGTAAAAATGTCCATAAAATGTGTGTCATGTAAAAGAGCTGTGTTAAAATGCCAGTATGCACTTTTTGGTTTAATAGATTTTAAAACTGCTATGCAGGAAACCAAACTGTGGTCTGAGAGACCAACAGGACTGATAAAACAACTCTTTAAAATGTTTAAATGATGTTTAAAAACGTAAAACCTGTCCAACCTTGCCAGCGATATAAAATTGTTGCGGGTGTGTGCCCATGTGTACTGCCTCTGGGAACCATGAAAAGACCGCCATGTGTCGCTTAAACCGTACTTTTGAATCATTTGACTGAGGCGTGTACAGGAAGGCATGTGGGGTTCAATATGATTGCGGTCACTGTTGTCTGTGGTGCAGTTAAAATCCCCACCAACAAATAAAAATTCTTCATTATCACATGTCTCAATGGCTTTACATACATCATCTAAAAAAACAAGTCTCTCAACCGGTGAGGTTGGAGCATATACACACAAAGATAAAAACGTGACTCTCAAACTGGGCCCTGACTTTTAACAGTCTGCCATTAAAAAAGACAGACAGAGAAAGACAGAGAGAGAGAGAGAGAGAGAGAGAGAGAGAGAGAGAGAGAGAGAGAGAGAGAGAGAGAGAGAGAGGGACAGAGAAAGAGAGAGAGAGAGAGAGAGGAGAAAGAGAGAGACAGACAGACAGACAGACAGACAGACAGAGAAAGAGAGAGAGAGAGAGAGAGAGAGAGAGAGAGAGAGACAGACAGACAGACAGACAGACAGACAGACAGACAGACAGAGAAAGAGAGAGAGAGAGAGACAGACAGACAGACAGACAGACAGACAGAGAGGGGAGAAAGAGAGAGACAGACAGACAGACAGACAGAGAGAGAGAGGAGAAAGAGAGAGACAGACAGACAGACAGAGAAAGAGAGAGAGAGAGACAGGCAGACAGACAGACAGACAGACAGAGAGAGAGAGAGAGAGGAGAAAGAGAGAGACAGACAGACAGACAGAGAAAGAGAGAGACAGAGAGAGAGAGAGAGAGAGAGAGAGAGAGAGAGAGAGAGAGAGAAGGATGTTAAAAGAATTAAACTATAAACATGAACATAACTATAACATTAAAAAAAGTAAAGTTACTTACACACTGCAGCAGCTGGAAGTTTTGCTCCTGGAGAAAATCACTTCCAGTTTATTCCGTAATGAAACGTTAGTAATGTGTAACTCAGTAACAGCTGAGTCACTGGCTATTTTCAAACGGCGGTTGAAGACAAACACACAGAGAGAGAGAGAGAGAGAGAGAGAGAGAGAGAGAGAGAGAGAGAGAGAGAGAGAGAGAGAGAGAGAGAGAGGAGAAAGAGGAGAAAGAGAGAGAGAGAGAGAGAGAGAGAGAGAGAGAGAGAGAGAGACAGACAGACAGAGAAAGAAAGAGAGAGAGAGGGACAGAGAAAGAGAGAAAGAGAGAGAGAGAGAGAGGAGAAAGAGAGAGAGAGACAGACAGACAGAGAGACAGAGAGAGAGAGAGAGAGAGAGAGAGAGAGAGAGAGGAGAAAGAGAGAGACAGACAGACAGAGAGAGAGAGAGAGAGAGAGAGAGAGAGAGAGAGAGAGAGAGAGAGAGAGAGAGAGAGAGAGAGAGAGAGAGAGAGAGAGAGAGAGAGAGAGAGAGAGAGAGACTTTTTGACTTTTTAACATCCTTTATTTGCACAAGTCACGCAAAATAACAACAATCAGAGTGACTCAATAACTATATAATATATATATATATATATATATATATATATATATATATATATATATATATATATATATAAATGAATAAATAAATAAATAAGAGTAGTAAAATAACTCAAATAAATGAGGTAAACTGATAATAAATCATCATCATTAGCTTAGCTCTGGTGCAAAGCTCAGTTCTCCCTCAATGACTGCGCATAGAACATTCTTACACCACCACACTGACTGAAACATGTTCAGGTTATTCATGCTTTTATAGAAATTAAAATCAGTCAGTACTCTTGATTTAATAAGTCTGGAGAAGATCACTTTAGACTCACAGTCTGTATTTTGAGCAATTTTGTTTTTTCGGCTCAGGTATATTGCCATTTTTGCCTGACCAAAGACAAAATTGATCAGTTGGCACCTGAACCGGTCTCTCCTGACGTATTTAAAACCAAGAATAAAACACTGAAAAGTAAAATCAACATCGAAAGACCTTAAGAAGCTCAGTAAAAACACAAAGAAAGACTGTAACCTGGAGCAGTGAATAAAAGCATGAAAAACAGTTTCTCTCTGCGAACAAAAAGGACAGTTTTGTGCAACATCGGGGTTTAAAATGGAAATAAAAGAGTTCACAGAGAGAATACAGTGTAAAATCCTCCACTGGAGGTCGGCAGCTTTTTTGGTTAACGGTGGTTTGTACAGCGCTCTCCACTCTGGTCTAATATCAGCATTAAAACCAAGCACATTTCTCCATGGGGTGTCTACCCTCCCACTCAGTTTTTTCTTATTTAAAACCTTAACGCTGGCTCTGTAGAGCAGCTTCCCCGACACTGTCCCAAAGTCCATCTCCGCCTCGCCCCGGCACTCCAGGAGGGGGCCTTCACACCCGTCAAGGTCCGGAGCGATGATCAGCTGGGGAAAAGGTTCCTCCTCTGCAGGACCAGCCTCTGTATACTGATATTCCTTCAGCCGAACACGCTCCTCAGATGTTAGGGAGGACCTCCAGCGGTGTAAGAGTTGGCAGACAACCCGCAGGGACCGCATTCCCATACGTGCTGCCAGGTCCTCCACCTTCGACAGGTCAGCTCCCGCGACGTTCACAAGCTCCCGGAGTGTCACAATGCCTGCGGAGATAAGATTCCTGGACAGTGCAGAGACGGCCATACTGGAGATGTCCATGCGTCCGCCACACACCAGAGGCTCCTCCAGCAGCCAGTACAGTGTTCCACTGCCTTTGTTCTGTTTTTTAAAAAAGTTCCAGATTTTAAACAAGTTACGATAAAACAACGGTAATCCAGAAACGTCCAGCGTTCTGGTGTCCATTAAAAACAAAGTTCTGTCAAGTCCCAGTCCTCCAACTGTCTGTAATAATCCACTGGCTGCTGCTCTCCATACTAAGTCTCTAGATCCAGTGAGGAACCTCTGGATATACTGAAGGCGGAATGCTGCTGCTCTGCTGGCTAGCTGGACCAGCCCTTGCCCTCCCTCCTCCTTGGGCAGATGGAGCACGCTCTGAGGGATCCAGTGTAGACCGTCCCAGAAGAAGTCCACCAGCAGGGCCTGAATGCTCGCTAGCAGGTTTGGCGGCGGATCCACGCATGCCAGCTTGTGCCAGAGGGACGACGCTGCGAGGTTGTTGATGACCAGCGTTCGCCCCCTGTAGGACATCCTTGGGACCAGCCGCTTCCACCTGTTCAGTCTGCCCTTCACGTGCTCCACAGTGCCTTCCCAGTTCTTACTTAAAAACTCATCGCTCCCCAGGTAGACACCCAAGTATTTAAAACCACCTCTTTTCCACACTAAGCCTCCCGGTAATGCAGGTTGCCCACCGCCCCACTCCCCAACTAAAATGGCTTCACTCTTTTCCCAGTTGACCTTAGGCGAAGATAAAATCTGAAAGTCTTTTAAAATATCGTTTAAAACACTGACATCTTTCTGTGAGTTTACCATGACCACTAGGTCATCTGCGTATGCTGAGAGACATAGTGAAGCCTTGCTGTGTGGAATGTAAAAACCAGATAAATGAGATCTCATTTTGCATAAAACAGGTTCAATTGCAAGAGTATACAGCATACCTGACATAGAACAACCTTGTCTAATGCCTCTGTACACTCTAAAAGGGGTACATAAACCACCGTTAACCTTCAGCACACTCTCAATCTCACTGTACAACACTTTGATCATGGCTGTGAAACCTGAGTTGAACCCGAAGGTTTCCAGCACCTTCCACAAATATTCATGCTCAACCCGGTCAAATGCCTTTTCCTGATCCAGAAAAATCAGACCAGTCTTTAAGCCCAATAGCCTGGAGACGTCCAAAATGTCACGAATTAAATGTACATTGTCGAATATAGACCTATCAGGCACACAGTACGTCTGGTCCTGGTGAATGATCTGCTCCATTACCTTAGTCAGTCGCGAGGCTAATGCTTTCGAGAGCAGCTTACAGTCAGTGCACAGTAGCGACACCGGGCGCCAGTTCCTCAGGTCCATCAGGTCTCCCCTCTTTGGCAGCAGCGTCAGGACGGCCCTTCTGCAGCTCAAGGGGAGTCTACCTCCCCTCACGCTGTCTCTAAGGACATCCAGCACGTCCTGCCCTATAACTGCCCAGAATGCCTTATAGAACTCAACAGGGAGACCATCCATACCTGGCGCCCGTCCATTCTGCATCCCCTGGAGAGCCTTGTGAAGCTCCTCCAGTGTCAGCTCGTCGTCCAGCTCTCTGGCTGCTTGCTCAGAGAGCTTTGGAAGGCCCTCCAAGAAACTCTCCTCCACCAACTGTGCCCCTGACCGCTCACTGCTGTACAGCTTCGAGTAGAAGCTCACTGTCTGCTTGCGAATTTCAGTGGTCTCTGATGAGAGGTCCCCTGATTCTGTTCGCAAAGCATGTATGTACCTTTTCTGTCCATTCTTTTGCTCTAAACTGAAGAAGAACTTAGAAGGAGCATCCATCTCATTCATGCTTTTAAAGCGTGAGCGGACCAGCGCCCCCTGTGCTGTGATGTCTAACAGGTCATTCATTTTGGTCTTTTTACTCTTGAGCGCTTCAATATGCCCTCGATTTCCTGTGGCCTCCAAACACTGGAGTTCCACTATTTCTATCTCCAGAGCTTTCAGAGATCTAACAATGTCTCTTGTGACATTGAGAGTGTACTGTTGACAAAAATCTTTAATTTGTGACTTAGTCACATCCCACCACTGCTGTAATGAGCTAAAAGCTGCCTTCTGAGATTTAAAACAATTCCATAAAAAAATAAAAGCCTCTCTAAAATAAGCATCTTCTAAAAGTGCAGTGTTAAAATGCCAGTAGGCACTCCTAGGCTTTACATTCTTTCTACTGATTGTACAGTGTACCATACTATGGTCAGAGATACCTACTGGAACAATAAAACACTTCGTAAAAAGAGTAAGTTGATGCTTAAAACCATAAAAACGATCCAATCTTGCCAGGGAGAGCATGTTATCAATAGCATGGGCCCACGTGTACTGTCTCTGTTTTTTATTGAAATTCCTCCATATATCATCTAACTCATGGGTCACCATAATCTCCATCAGGCGTTTACGGGATGCTGCGTGAGGTTCTGAGTGGTTCCGATCCAAAATATCTGCAGTACAGTTAAAATCACCAGCCAAAATTAAAATGTCAGCAGTGTTGCAGCCAGCAATCACATTGCTAAGCTTATCTAAGAAAACCATCCTCTCCACTGCATTGGTGGGAGCATACACACAGATAAAAACTAAAACCTCATTCTCATAAAAAGTTTTCACTTTTAAAAGCCTCCCATTTAAAATCTCTTCAATTGAATAAGAACAGGGAATAAAATTGCGAGTAAAAAGCAAGGCAACCCCACCACTGAGTGTTGTGCCGTGACTTAAAATGGCCAACCCATCCCACTCCTTCACCCAATCAGCAGTATTATTGACATCGCTGTGGGTTTCCTGAAGCATAACAACATCAATGCGCTTCTGTTTTAACAGTTCATATACATTTCAACACATAAGAGCAACTAGCATCCCGGCCTCACCTAAGGTTCTAAACACACAACTACATTGCTTTACAAGTACAGGTCAGGAAGAGTTAGTTAAACTTATTACTACAGCTAAATCAACAACTTGTTCACTAGACCCCATTCCAACTAAACTACTGAAAGAAGTGTTACATAAAGCCGGTGAGCCTCTTCTTAATATTATTAACTCCTCGTTATCTTTAGGTCACGTCCCTAAATCCTTCAAGTTGGCAGTTATTAGGCCACTCATTAAGAAACCTAATTTAGATCCTAATGGACTTTCAAATTACAGACCGATTTCACACCTTCCGTTTATGTCTAAAATACTAGAAAAGGTTGTGTCTGTTCAACTGAGCTCCTTCTTACAGGAGAACAATATCCTCGAAGAGTTTCAGTCAGGTTTCAGGCCCCATCATAGCACAGAAACTGCACTTGTTAAAGTTACAAACGACTTGTTCTTAGCTTCGGACCAAGACTGTATGTCACTATTAGTTCTACTTGACCTTAGTGCTGCATTCGACACTATAGATCACAACATTCTCCTAGATCGCTTACAAAATTACACAGGTATTCATGGACAGGCTTTAAGTTGGTTTAGATCCTACCTTTCTGATCGATACCATTTTGTAGAATTAAATGGTGAATCCTCCAGCTTATTACCAGTTAATTATGGGGTCCCTCAAGGATCAGTTCTAGGACCTCTGCTTTTCTCGATATACATGCTTCCATTAGGGAACATTATTAGAAGACATGGGATTAGCTTCCATTGCTATGCCGACGACACACAGTTATACATCTCCTCAAAACCAGATGAAATAACTAAATTGTCGAAATTAACTCAATGCCTTAGAGAGATAAAAGACTGGATGAGCTGTAACTTTCTGTTGTTAAACTCTGATAAGACAGAAACACTACTTATAGGCCCAAAAACTAGTACACAGAAACTCTCACAACTTAATTTCCATTTAGAGGGATGTACTGTTACTAGTAGCTCGACAGTGAAAGACCTGGGTGTTATATTAGACAGTAACTTGTCTTTTGAAAATCACGTCGCCCAAACCACAAAAACAGCCTTCTTCCACCTCAGAAATATTGCCAAGCTGAGAAACATCCTGTCTGTATCTGATGCTGAGAAGCTAGTTCACGCTTTCATGACCTCTAGACTGGACTATTGTAATGCATTACTAGGTGGTTGTCCTGCATCTTTAATAAATAGGCTACAGTTAGTCCAAAATGCAGCAGCCAGAGTTCTCACTAGGACAAGAAAGTATGACCATATAACCCCAATTTTATCATCTCTACACTGGCTACCTGTTAAGTTTAGAATTGATTACAAACTGCTGCTACTTACGTACAAGGCTCTTAATGGTTTAGCTCCCATGTATCTAACTAGTCTTCTAACACGTTACAATCCTTCACGCTCTCTGAGATCACAAAACTCAGGACTCCTGGTAGTCCCCAGAATATCTAAGTCTACTAAAGGCGGAAGAGCGTTCTCTTATTTAGCTCCCAAACTTTGGAATAGTCTTCCTGATAGTGTTCGGGGCTCAGACACACTTTCACAGTTTAAATGTAGATTGAAAACTCATCTCTTTAGTCAGGCGTACACATAATACATCCCATAAATATTGTGCACTATCACACTAGACTTGCACATTCTTATGAACAGCAGATATGTTAATCCCTCTGCACTGCTCTTCTCTTCTCTTTTTCTACCCATGCCGAGACACCCATGCTAAGATCGTCTTCCGTGCGTTGAAATTTCTGGACCTCCACTGAGACAAGGCTGACTC
>NC_083466.1:29733544-29756044 GCF_030014155.1 Tachysurus vachellii
AATGAGTCAGTAATTAAAAGTGTCTGAATGTGTGTGTGAAGTAAATAAAGTCACTAAGCTTCAATTGTTGTTCTCTCAGGTCATTCTGGCTAAAGCAGAGAAGAAACATCAAAAGGATGTGAAGACCATCACTCAGCTGAAGAAGCAGAATTCTGACCTGACAGAAAGGGTGGAGGCACTGAGAGAAACATTGAAGAAAACAAAGAACCGTCTCTTTGAGTCTAACATCATATTTGATGATATGTTTAACGTAAGTGAGGAAAAAAAACTTTAAGCATTAAGCACTTGGATTTATGCCTTTTTTTTACCACATGTGTGTGTTTTAGGAGCAAGATCAAGAGGAACACCTCATCCTACAATCAGTGAACCAAGAGATGCAGTACACCATCGTTCAGATGGAGGTGGAGAGATCTGAAAAGTTAATCCAGATAGAGAACCAGAAAAACAAAATGAAGGACCTGGGAAACCTGGTCTTTGACATGAACATAGAGATTGATCATCTAACGAATGTGAGTGTGAAAAAAAAATGCACTGATCAGCTCATTTAGAAATATGAGGATTTTTTTCTGCACAATGAGTTAAAATTAAAGATGTATTTTTAAGGTGCCATATTTTATCTATGGTCCATTGCAGATGTGAACATTAAGCATTAGAGTGTGAACCTATTTTGCACCATGTGTGTGTTTTAGGAGCAAAAGCGAGCACGGGAGGCTTACGGCATCCTCCGGGCTGAAAATATGAAGATGAAGAAGACCATCACTCAGCTTGAAGAGGAGAACAGTGAGATGAAGAAGACCATCACTCAGCAGCAGGAGGAGAACAGTGAGATGAAGAAGACCATCACTCAGCAGCAGGAGGAGAATAATGAGATGAAGAAGACCATCACTCAGCTGGAGGATAACAGTGAGATGAAGAAGACCATCACTCAGCAGGAGGAGAACAATGAGATGAAGAAGACCATCACTCAGCAGGAGGAGAACAATGAGATGAAGAAGACCATCACTCAGCTGGAGGAGGAGAACAGTGAGATGAAGAAGAACATCACTCAGCTGGAGGAGGAGAACAGTGAGATGAAGATGACTCTGATTCCCAAGGAGCAGTTACTGAAGGTAAACATTTCTTCTCCTGAAACTGTGACTGCTCTTGTAAACTCTTTCCTTGTCTGTTGTACTAAACCGTGTGTCAGTTATGGGCCAGAAAAATGTTTTAAAGTTTTATACATGAAATCTCTGTTTTCACAGAAACAGGAGCAACCTGCTGGGGCCATTGAGAGAAGCACGGGATCCACATCAAAACTGAGTGATGAAAATGTAAAAATCACAGAAAGTCGTGAGACTCCAAGTGAAAGAATGAAGAAAAGAAGAATGAAAAAATTAATAAATGGAGAAAAGAAGAAAGAAAGAGTGCAACGTTAACAAATATGTAAATAATACATTTATTTGTAATAGAAATGTGGATGTGTTTTTTTTTTTTTTGGAACAGATCATGTTTTCTTTCCATGGATCATCATCTTTGTGTCTGTCAGTGGGATTCTTAGTGAAATGAACTCTTCTGTTCATCAAGTAGAGTTCTGTTCTTCTGTAGAGTCCTATCTCTTGTACTGTATGTTTTTGTGTTTAATCCTGTCTTCTGTTATTATCTCATGCAGCTGCATGTGATCTTTCGTTCTGGGCAAATGTCCGACGTATATGTATGTATATGTATGAACCTTCGTCCTGGGCAAATGCCCGACGTATATGTATGTTACCTTGTAAAGCGTCCTTGAGCTTGGGAAAGGCGCTATATAAATTAAACATATTATTATTATTATTATTATTATTATCAATGTAATGAAATTTTCTCCTTTTTGCAGGCATCAGTTTCAACAGAAAATTGAAGAGGACTTCCAGATGTCAAAACCGTTCATCAATCTTCTGCTGTCTTCAGTGACAGGACGGCTTTTGTTCTCCTGCAGGACATTTTACTGACTTTTCTGAGTTTTTGACTTGAGCTGATGTTCAGCTTCTGTGTAAAATCTACAGCTTTACAGCTCAGGCTGTGTTTAAAGTTATAGAATTTAACTATCAGATTCATGAATGATCATTTATCATAAGGTCAGTTATACAACGGAGGAATGTTGGTACTATTACATTTAGTCTATTTAATAAAATACCAACTCACTACAGCTCATCTACACATATGACACTTTTCTACATGTCTTCATTTTACAACATGGAATTGAAATTTACTTCATTAGGTTTTTATTTCATTTATTCATGGATCTACAGAAATTATTTCACAAAATATATTTAAAGCTTGTGATTGCATAACTGACATGAAAGCCCCAAATGACTATTATCTAAGTGATTATCTGGTATAAGTGACACAGACAGCTATTAACTTTAGAGGGGTGCTTACTTTTTTTTCACAGTGGTGATATAGTCATGTTAATACAGTAAAATTATAAACCAAACCTGAAAGAGATCGTCTCTGCTCCAGAAAATGAATGAATTATTCAGCACATTTCCTTACTTTATCTGCTTTTGTAATTTACCTGCATGTGACACAAATCAGCTTTATCAGATTCTTAAATGTCTTATCAACATTTAGACCATCATCAGCACACATTTACAGCACAGTGTGTTTCAGATTTGTTCTGATTCATGTTTAAATGAATCGACTCTCTTATCTCCTCACTTCTAAATGTAATAACCATCAGCTCCACGTTACAGCACCATCTTTCACCACTAGGCATTTCCATCTGCAGACCTGCTGCTCACCGGATGCTGCGTACCATTTTGTGTAAGCTCTGAAAACTTGTGTATGAAAATCATCAGTTTATGAAATACTTTGGCCAACGTGGCACCAATGACATCAACAAGATCACGTTTACTTTAGTTTCATTCTTACAATTGATGTGAACATGAACTGTGTATACAGTCAGTAGCAGCTATTGCTGTGCAGTGGCAGTGTTAAGATGGGATCTGATGACTTGTTTCTAGACTTTCTGAGGTCATGTTGAGGTTACAAACATGGTTAATTTAGTTAATTTAACTACAACTACTACAATTAATAACAATAATGATAGTAACAATAACAGTAACAACAATAACAATAATAATAATAATAATAATAATAATAATAATAAAATACGTATTTCTTTACTGTTTATTTTTAAATAATAAAAGTGAACAGTTTGATTTATTCATTCATTCAGCCCAACATACTGTATATAATAAGACACATTGACCTGAGCGGTGTTTATAAACTCTATCACGTGATCTCATGTCCAAACGTAAGTGACGTCATGGAGTAGAATCGATCTAGAAGCGAACAGAACCGACACGGAATTGGGTTCAAATCACCGCGGACCTTTCAGATGTCTGTTGTACACTGAGAGAGTAATGTGTTTGTTGTGGTTACTCTGATCCTCGGAGAGATAAAAATGGTTGTTTACAGTCTATTTAATTCCGTTGTATTGGATCTTCTACTGCGCCACCTGCTGTTAGTCGCCGGAGCTGCAGTCGTGACAGTCTGCATTTATTATTATGTCCAACGGGACGATGGAGGACAAACCACCGAGGACACCGAGGACACCACCGTCCCCGAAGGTACAACTATGTCTCAGTCCTGGTGTAAACATGCAGTGCTCAGTTTACTTGTCTCTGATACTGAACATCACTAAAGTCTTTTTATTCAGGAGCTTCGTTTAAAAGTGGAATAATTCTTCTGTAGAGTTTCACCAGGATCACAAGTGGGAAATATTCTTAATAATTCAACACTTTAATCATAGACGATGATGTGGGATTTTGTGTTTATTTATTTTTAGACCCAGTTTATGAACAGACCACGGAACCGGCTCTGGTCCGACACACAGAGGTTGTTCAGGACCAGATGATGGTAATTTTGTTCTGTTCATATCTCTAACCCTATAGTGAAGATTTACAGTCTCTTACTAACAGCAGAACTGCAGCTTCACATTTACACCATTCACACTCTAATGTTTCTTTACACTAATCACACACTGGACATTTGAAATGTTTAAGAAACTTCAAGCTATAATTTGTCATAAGATCCATTTGAAACAGTTGTTTTTATGAAAGTAATGAAGACATTATTGCACATTTTCACCCAAAGTATTTCAGCACTAGGCTCAGGACAGCAGTCCAGACTTGATGTTCACTTATGTCTTTATCAGGAAAACAACACATCAGAATTTCATCAGAAATCTGAAAGTCCATTGTGTTGTATATTTTATGTCTCTTTAGATTGATGACAGAGCTGCATCTCTGAGTGTTAGTCCTCAGATCTGAAGATAGCTTTATTTGGAGATAACATTATTTGGATGGTGAATTTCAGGAGGCTGAGTCTGAGGCTGAGGAGAAGATTCAGGAGCTGGTGGTGCCCAAGATTCAGCTGGAGGACAGAGTGAAGGAGCTGGTGGTGCCCAAGATTCAGCTGGAGGACAGAGTGAAGGAGCTGGAGGAACTACTCTGTGAGGCACGCAGAAGCTATGACCTGAAAAGTAAGGTACGTGAGATAAAAATTCAGAATAATGCGAGTACCGTACCTAGGGAGATATTCAGAATAGGAAACATCTGCACTATGGAGTTTGAAGCTCACATGCACTTGAGCCAGAGATGCGAGAGCAGTGACGGCTGGTGATGATGTTAGATGGGAGACGAAACTCTCAGCTCTGTCAGAGGCTCAACACTGAAACTATTATTGTTCAGTCATGTCTTATATCATGACGTGTCACATTGTAGAGATAATGTGGGGTGACTATTACACACACACACACACACACAACAAGAAAAAAAACACTAAATGTTCCCTTTTTGTCATATGTAATAAAGTTTAATCTTTTTTTCCCCCATGTGTGTGATTTAGGAGTGTGAGCGAGAACAGGAGGCTCACAGCATCCTCCAGACTGAGAATGACAAAATGAAGAAGACCATCGCTCAGCTGGAGGAGAAGAACGATCAGATGAGTAACCAGGAGCTGTTAATGAACGTAAAAATTTCTTCTTATTAATTTGCCATTGTGAACTCTGTATATGTGTGTGTGTGTGTGTGCGTGTGTGTGTGTGTGTGTGTGTGTGTGTGTGTGTGTGTGTGTGTGCGTGTGTTTCACTTTTCCACAAATAAATTTAGGCTATTCTCGTGAGTTAATGAGTCAGTAATTAAAAGTGTCTGAATGTGTGTGTGAAGTAAATAAAGTCACTAAGCTTTAATTGTTATTCTCTCAGGTTATTCTTGCTGAAGCTGAGGAGAAACATCAGAAGGATGTGAAGACCATCACTCAGCTGGTGGAGGAGAAATCTGACCTTGAAGAAAGGGTGGAGGCACTGAGAGATTCATTGAGGAAAACAAAGAACCTTCTCAACGAGTCTAAGAGGAAGTTTGATGATATGTTTAACGTAAGTGAGAAAAAAAACTTGTACTTAGCATCACCTTTATAAACACCACAAGGACTTTAATTCTGTATGCCTCTTTTACACAACGTGTGTGTTTTAGGAGCAAGATCAAGAATTGCACTGTTCCCTCTGTTTAGAGAACCAAGAGATGCAGGACACCATCGTTCAGATGGAGATGGAGAGATCTGAAAAGTTAATCCAGATAGAGAACCAGAAAAACAAAATGAAGGACCTGGGAAACCTGGTCTTTGACATGAGCATGGAGATTGCTCATCTAACAAATGTGAGTGTGAAAAAAAATGCACTGATCAGCTCATTTAGAAATATGAGGATTTTTTTTCAGAACAATGAGTTAAAATTAAAGATGTATTTTTAAGGTGCCATATTTTATCTATGGTCCATTGCAGATGTGAACATTAAGCATTAGAGTGTGAACCTATTTTGCACCGTGTGTGTTGTAGGAGCAAAAGCAAGCACGGGAGGCTTACGGCATCCTCCGGGCTGAAAATATGATGATGAAGAAGGAGGAGGAGTTACTGAAGGTAAACAATTCTTTTCAGGAATCTGATTTATATATATATAGTGTGTTTTTAGGGACATTTTGTCCTTTTTTCCTCCAAGACTATTGTCCTGAGTAATGAGTCAGTAATTAAAAGTGTCTGAATGTGTGTGTGAAGTAAATAAAGTCACTGAGCTTTAAGTGTTGCTCTCTCAGGTCACTCTGGCTGAAGCTGAGGAGCAACATCAGAAGGACATGGAGACCATCACTCAGCTGGAGGAGGCGAATTCTGAGCTGACAGAAAAGGTGCAGGCACTGAGAGATACAGTGGAGGAAATGGGGAAACAGCTTCTTGAATCTAACAGAGAGTGTGAAGAGCTAATGATTGTAAGTGAGAAAAAAACCTAATGCATTAAGCATCTCCTTAATCAAGACCATGAGGACTTTAATTCTGTTTAAACATTAATCACTGAAATTAAACCTCTTGTGCTCTGTGTGTGTTTTAGGATCGAGAGGCTCACAGCATCCTCCAGTCTGAGGTCAATGAGATGAAGAAGATCATCACTCAGCTGGAGGAGCAAAACAATGAGATGAAGAAGACTCTGATAGACAAGGTAAACATTTCTTCTCAGGAATCTGTGTGTGTGCGTGTGTGTGTGTATGTTACTCCTATTTTGGAGACACGTTCTTCTTTCCCCAGTACATATTCTCAGGAGTGAACAGTTAGTTTGTAAAGGTGTCTGAATGTGTGAGTAGAAGTAAATAAATCCATCAATCCTGTGAAGAACAGTGCAGGACACATGAAACGTGCTGTCTGAGACTCAGAGGCAGCTAAAGAATGGAAGAAAGAAAAACCTGAGGCATTAAGCAGCTCCTTTATCAAGAACATGAGGACTTTAATTCTGTTTAAACATTAATCTCTCAGATTAAACCTCTTCTGCTCTGTGTGTGTTTTAGGAGCGAGAGGCTCACAGCATCGTCCAGTCTGAGGTCAATGAGATGAAGATGATCATCACTCAGCTGAAGGAGCAAAACAGTGAGATGAAGATAACTCTGATTCATAAGGAGGAGTTACTGAAGGTAAAAATTTCTTCTCAGGAATCTGTGTGTGTTTTTGTGTGTTTTTATGGACATTTTGTCCTTTTCCCCAATACATTTAGACAATTCTCCAGACTATAAATTAAACTATTAACAGTGTCTGAATATGTGTGTAGAAGTAAATAAAGTCACTGAGCTTTAATTGTTGTTCTTTCAGGTCACTCGGGCTAAAGCTGAGGAGCAACATCAGAAGGATGAGGAGACCATCACTCAGCTGGAGGAGGAGAATTATGACCTTACAGAAAAGGTGGAGGCACTGAGAGGCACAGTGGAGGAACTAGGGAAAGAGCTTCTTGAATTTAACAGAGAGTGTGACGAGCTAATGAATGTAAATGAGAAAAAACCTAATGCATTAAGCATCTCCTTTATGAAGACCATGAGGACTTAATCACTCAGATTAAACCTCTTGTGCTCTGTGTGTGTTTTAGGAGCGAGAGGCTCACAGCATCCTCCAGTCTAAGGTCAATGAGATGAAGAAGATCATCACTCAGCTGGAGGAGCAAAACAATGAGATGAAGAAGACTCTGATACACAAGGTAAACATTTCTTTTCAGGAATGTGTGTGTTTGTTTTTAGGGACATTTTGTCCTTTTTCCCCAATACATTTAGACTATTCTCCATACGCTAGACTATTAAACGTGTCTGAATGTCTGTGAAGTAAAGAAGTAAATAAAGTTGCTGATCTTTAAATGATGTTCTCTCAGGTCACTCTGGCTGAAGCTGAGGGGCAACATCAGAAAGACGTGGAGACTAAAACTCAGCTGGTGGAGGAGAATTCTGACCTGACAGAAAGGGCGGAGGCACTGAGAGATACAGTGGAGGAACTGGGGAAACAGCTTCTTGAGACACATTTGCAGTGTGATGAGCTCACAGATGTAAGTGATAAAAGCCTTACACTAATCTGAGGCAGGGGCAGTTCTAGGATTTCATCTTTAGGGGTTTTAGCCCTCAGTGAGAATTTAAAACAAGAAGAGTTTTATATTATATATTATATATTATATGACTACACAGTAAGCCAAAAGTTATGGTATTATTTAAAATGGCAAAAGTGGACACCAAAATTTTATGCATGATGTAATGATGTCAGTCTTGAATCAAATCAGTTCATGTATGTGTGTATTCTCTACAAACAGTGTGTCTAATGAATGCAGTCATTAATAAACTAATATTCACAAAGACCAAATCAATAAATGTTATTTTTATTTAGTATTGAATGGATTGTTTGCATTAATATTTTGTTTGTGCTACAACTCTGGTAATAAGAATAGTGACATTTCACTGCTTTTGGTTGCCGTCTTTGTGGCTTTCTGCCAATTAACGTTATAGATAAATGCCTCCAGCTCTGACTGCGTGTGCACGCTGCGCGTACCTATGCATCTCTGTTCTAATAAAGCAGACAGCTGATGACGCACTTTTGAAAGACTACAACGCACGTGCGTACAGACAGGGTCACAGAGCCACCCTAAAGAAGGTCTAGAACCACCCCTGATATGAGGTCTGATTAAACATTAAACACTTAAATTTCCACCTTTTGTGCTCTGTGTGTGTTTTAGAGTGTGAGCGAGAGCGAGAGGTTTACAGACCAAGTACAATGAGATGAAGATCCTGATTCACAAGAGAAGATACTGAAGGTAAACATTTGTTCTCCTGAAACTGTGACTGCTCTTGTAAACTCTTGCCTCGTCTGCTGTACTAAACCGTGTGTCAGTTATGGGCCAGAAAATTAGGTACAGTACAAATAGCATAAATGTGACTGTTTTAAAGTTTTATACATGAAATCTATGTTTTCACAGAAACAGGAGCAACCTGCTGGGACCATTGAGAGCAGCACAGGATCTACATCAGGATCGGTGTGATTTGAAAATGAGGATCAGGTTCACTTCTGAGTCTGGTTCCTCTCAAGGTTTCTTCCTCATATCATCTCAGGGAGTTTTTCCTTGCCGCCGTCACCTCAGGCTTGCTCATTAAGGATAGGGATAGATAATATAGTATTTTATATTTTAAGTTAATCTTTTTTTTAATTAATTTTAAAGCTTCAATTGTATATAGTTACTTATTTATTTTTTTATTCTTATCTTTTCTTCTCAATATTATTATATGTGTATTTCTTTTTTCTCTCTTCTGTTTCCATACTTCTGTAAAACTGCTTTGAGACAATGGGAAATTGTTAAAAGCGCTATAGAAATAAATTGAATTGAACTGAATTGAAAAATAAAGGAAGGAAAAGAAGAAGAAAGAAAGAAAGAAAAAAAGAAAGAAAGAAAGAAAGAAAGAAAGAAAGAAAGAATAAAAAACATGTTTCCTAATGTTTCATTCTGATGATTGATGTGAACATGAACTGTGTATACAGTCAGTAGCAGCTATTGCTGTGCAGTGGCAGTGTTAAGATGGTATCTGATGACTTGTTTCTATACTTACTGAAAGGGGTGAGATGTCTCTGTACACTGAACTCTCTCAAGACTCCAGCTTTGGACCATACACTTGTGTTTGAGTCACAGATCCTCACCAGCCCATACGGGACGTCCAACTGAACTCAACTTCCATGGATTTACATGAAGGCCACATTCTTACTGGCAGAAGAGTATGAAAGTCACATGCTTTAGAGATACATCAACCCTGCAAACAGTGAGGGACAAATCCAGGCTTCCTGCCTACATCCAGATCACCTGCTCTGGTGTTATTCACGGAAAGAGTTTTGGTAGTCTGACACCGAAAGTAAAAATCATGAAAAAAGCTTATGAAATTCTGATATGTTGTTTCTTTTTTTGACTTTGGATTCCTTTACATGCACATGAACTTTAACGACATCTCTTTCTTAATCTGTAGGGTTTAATATGGAGTTGGCACACCCTTAGCAGTTATACAGTAACACTATCAACTCTTCTTAGGTTTAGGTGTGTGTTTAAGGGAATTTTTTACCATTCCTGTAGAAGCTCATTTGTGAGGTCAAACACTGATGATGGACGAGAATGGCTGGTCTTTATGGACCTTGCTTTGTACACCGGTGCGCAGTCATGTTGGAACGGTATTGGGCCATCCCCATAGTGTTCCCACAAATGAAGCATTCACTGAGCTAAACCCAACCCCTTAAAAATAACCCCACATCATAATCCCCCCTCCACCAAACTTTACACTTGGCACAATGCCGTCAGACATGTACCATTCTCCTGGCAACCACTAAACCCAGACTCGTCCATCAGATTTTCAGAAAAAGAAACGTGATCCGTCATTCCAGAGAACATGTCTCCATTGCTCTAGGTGCGCTTTACGCTACTGCATCCGATGCGTTGCATTGCACTTGATGTAAGGCTTGGTTGCAGCTGCTCAACCATGGAAACCCATTCCATGGAGCTCTCTATGTACTGTTCTTGATCTTATTTGAAGGCCACACAAATTTTGGAAAAAGTTAACAACATCTGCTCACTGTGTGCCTCAGCATGCTCTGACCCCGCTCTGTGATTTTGTGTGGCATACCACTTTATAGCTTGAGTTGTTCCTAATTGCTTCCACTTTGTTATAATAAAGGAAAGGGGAACATAGAAGCCTTTATTATCGCCACATATACTTTACAGCACAGTGGAATTCATTTCTTCAAATATCCCAACTGAGGAGGTTGGGGTCGGAGTGCCGGGGCAGCTATGATTCAGGACCCCCGGAGCAGGGAGGGTTGAGGGCCTTGCTCAAGGGCCCAACAGTGGCAGATTTGCAGTGCTAGGGCTTGAACCATTATCCTCTAATAAACAACACAGAGCCTTAACCATTTGAGTGACCACTGCACATAACAGTTGACCATGGAATATTATGTAGTGAGGAATTTTCAAGAATAGGTGTTCAGCTGTGCAAAAAGTCTATCACAGTACCACACTTGAATTCAGTAGGCTTTGTAGGCAAGCATCAGTGTTTTAAATCTGATGTGTTCAGCTACCGGAAGCCAGTGGAGGAGAGCAGCAGCTGGGTGGTGTGGAGAACTAAGGCAGATTGAAAACAAGTCATGCAGCTGCATTTTGGGTCAATTGCAGAGGATGAATTGCGTTCAAAGGTAGACCTGCCAGCAGTGCGTTGCAGTAATCCAGTGTTGAGATGACAAGAGACTGAACAAGTACCTGAGTAGCCCGTGTGGACAAAAATGGCCAAATCCTGATGTTGTAGAAAATTAACCGACATGAGCGAGTCACATTAGCAATGTTCAAGGAAAAAGACAGTTGATTGTCTTCTCCGTGATTACCCCAAGGTTGCGGGTTGAGACTGAAGGGGAGATCAGATCATTATGCAAGGACATTGAAAGATCATGACCTCAGGATGAATCACCTGATGATCAGCAGTTCAGTTTTGCTAGGATTGAGCGTCAATTGATGAGCAGTCATCCATGATGATATGTCTGCCAGACACGCTGAGATCTGAACAGAAGCTGTGGTATCTGAGGGTGGGAAAGAGAAGTTGAGTATCATCAGCGTAGCAGTAGTAAGAGAACCCGTGTGAGGAAATAACTTCACCAAGAGAGTGAGTATACAGGGAGAAAATAAGAGGACCAAGTACTGAGCCCTGTGGGACACCAGTGGAGAGTCTGTGTGGAGCAGATGTCACTCCCCTCCTTGTTATATGATATGAGAAACCTTCCAGGTAGGAAGTAAACCATTCCAATGCTGCCAAGGGTGGCCAAGAGAGTGGTTCACCGTATCAAACTCTGCTGAAAGGTGAAGGAGGATGAAGACAGATGACAGCTTGGCTGATCTAGCAGCATGTAGTTTCTCAGAGACATCCAAATGGGCTGTGTCTGTCGAATGCATGCTTATACAATATATGTGGCTATATCAGTCACAGAGGTTTTTTTTTTTTAAATTTCAGAAATTATTTGTAAATTTTGAGTTTGATTATTCTCACTTTATCAGGTAAAAATAAACAAGTGAGACAGGAAAATCTTTGTTTTTCATTTAGTTGCATAATAATTCTGCACACTAACAGTTGCCTAATAATGATGTACATATAGATATTCTCTTAAGAAAGCCAAAACTTCACTTTTACTACTTAAATGTTCAGGTTTGAGGGTTTGTTAACATAATAATGCCTAATAATTGTGCACACAGTGTATATACATATACCTATACAAGCATACACACAGACAGACACACATACACACACATGCATGCAGAGACAAGAATCAGGGGTCACAAGTCCAGAGTCTGTGTAGGTGACAAAGATATTGTTTATTGACACACATCCATCAGTGCGGGCCTCCAAACCTAATGAAACATGCAGTTTATCCAAGTAGATCGCCACCGTAGATCCAGTGCTGAAGTGAATAACTAAGGTGGTATTTCATCATCTCTGTCTCACCTGGTGATGGGCGAAAAAATATAAAAGCGAGACTTTGACCAGGAAAAGTTGGGGAGGGGTTACAACTTTTTTTTTTTGGAAAAAGGATTCAATGGTTTTTCATTGAAAAAAAAAAAACAAACAAACAAAAAAAAAAAAAACGCCATTCTGAGCAGAGTAAGCGCGGAGTTCGATCTGATCACCCAATGACATCACTAAGACGTTTCTCCTCTGTGGTTCGACATGCTGCTTTTCATTACACTGAGCTACTCGCATCATTGACACAGTAATTACACAATCATCTAATTTTATCTAGCTCGGTACCTCTGACTAGCTACTACCAGGGCAAAGTCGATGTTAGCTCAGCAATTCAACACTAGCTCAATTTGTGTTTAGGTAGTGCAATTAAATTTAATGCAATTAAATCTAGCATTTTATTCCACACACTACACTGAGCTTAAGAATGAATGGAATAAAATAAAGCATTGTGGTGTCACGTGATTAACTGATCGAGTTCAACTTATGTTCCGCCACCGCAAACCCAGGCATGTCACTCACTCTAAATGAGCTATTACCACAGGAAAACGCTTATTTGTGCACAACATGGCAACAACTGAAAGTGGGTTTGAGAATCTGGGGTCAGTTAAGGCTTCTTTACCTTCTTGAAATTTTAGCCTCTGTAATGAAGAGTGGAGGAACCAAACCCTTATTATTTCATACAGCATACAGCTATGAAGAAAGAATGTGCCGGTCATTGGTTATACAACAGATACTTATCTAGCTAGCAATGTTAGAAAGGAGGCTCTGAAATGGTCAACATAGTAGACTAGCTGATTAGGTAGAATTTCTGGGTGCCTGCAGATACAAGCGCTGACGTTCATTAACAATTAGGAATCATGCTAATTGTTAGCCATGTTTCCTGTTCAGACAGCAATCTTCTTGGTTTGAATCATACATTCCAGGAAATCTTAATATCATCTTTGCGTTTATGAAAGATTAACGTCAGTCACGAGTCTATTCCTCGACCCCCTCGTGTCCGAAATCACCGTCTCTATCACTAAACCTGGAGATTCTAATGAACAACGTGTTCAATATGCGCCGGCGCGCCCTGATAAAACCAGAAGGTGGATGATACACATCACATCATATATATTTTTTTCTTAAAAAAAAAAGAACAATAGTTTTACCATTGGGAAGAGGAACACAAACAGATATGGCAGTAAAAGTCGGTAAGGCACTAGGTGGGCTGAACGCTACACCTGTTTTAGTCTTCTACAAATAACTTACAATTCAAACAGTGCAGTTTTACATTTGTTAACTTAATGTTTCTCTTTTCTTCCTTTTTCAACCATTTATCTAGGAATCAAAAGTAAGGCAATACATTACCAAAAAAAAAAAAAAAATTATAAAACATTACAGTGAAGCATTTCAGTAATAATATACCCAAATGAACAATAACACAAAGCAAAAAAAAAAAAAAAAAAAAAAAAAAAAAAAAACAGTCATTGAAATTTAAGCTCCTTCAGCCGTTCTGGTGGATTCCTGTGGCTTGGAGAATTCACTAACAATAAGGATAATTATTATAACAACAATATGCATAGATTGTAATGATCTTGCATGCTCCTCAAAAAAAAAAAAGAAAAAGACTAATACTCAGTACCCAGTACTCCGTCTTGATTATTGCCCCACATTAATTTATTGCCCGTCAGGAACATTAAGGCTGAGAGAGTCCATCAGGCCAAGGTTTCGCCAATTTAGAGTCAACATTTTTCCAAGAGTGAAGGACCGTTTACTACAAATCCCATCAAAGTTCCCTTCAGAGCAACAAGTGGTCCCATCACGAGCCGCGTGAGAAGCCTAGAGGACAGGAGCAGCCTTTTCCCACCAGCTTCTCCGTCCCAGTGAAACGGTCATTTAGGGTTAATTCCATTATTTACCTTTAAATGCAGTTTTGTTTTTTTTAAGGTTTTTATTGAATAATCTGTGATGTACAAAGTCCCAATTGAGGAGTCCCAAACGTTTCAGAGAGAAGATTCAGGTGGTTAGCTGGAAAAGGGAACAAAGAGCAGAAAAGAAAGATTTGCAGGTTGTTGGTTTTTTTTAATAAGGACCTACAGTAGTTATAATTGGGCATGTGAAGATAATCGGTGATTTTGTAGTATTTAAGCCAATATATTATAAGCTACCAAAATACCCTAACCCTGCGTTCACACTAGCAAGTAAGAAGCTGTAGTATATCTCTTGTGAGGAAAATGTATTAAAGATTAATTTATACAACACACACTAAGCTTAGTACTAGCTTTGACAGCAAGACAACCCTTTAGCTACATATGCTACATATTTTTTTATCTGCCTCTAACCACATTTAAATCAGGTCACGTATTACAAGATAAGATGAAACCAGTGAGAAATGAAGAACTGTCAGACCACACGTGATATGTGATTGGCTCAAAATTTCAGACCAATCATGTGTGTATGCTGCATTACATCACAACACCTAATTTGCATATAATGAAAAACGTCTCAGGGCTGCTTGCTGTCCTCGTGTGAACGCGGGGTGAGGGTCTTTCTTTTTATCAAATGTATAGACAGCGCCGTCCCAGAGAGTTTGGATAATATCAAAACTAGCGGCCAAACCTTAGGGGCACTTATCACGGCATGAAATTTTATCATCATCACTTGCCTTCATCACTTATAGCATACAATATAGCATATTGATGATTAACTGTTTTATTATTATTATTATTATTATTATTATTATTATTATTATTATTATCATCTTTTCACATAAATGTTAGCAAGCAAACACACATCCGGTGTTAGAATATGCCTTCATGCTTAGTTAACATAAACTTTCCAGAAGTGAAGATGACACACCACAAGCTGCCCCTGTTTGTTCTGACGGGTCTGACACATTTCTATCACAACACCCTTAAAGACGTCCCCACTGAGAAACAACATGGAAGCCATTTCCTCAACAGTTCATCAAAAGGTTTTTAAGGCAGCTCGGTTTTATCGGTCTTGTTCAAATATGCTGTAGATTTTCTGTCTCTTGTCACCACTAGGTGGTGAAGGGAGGTTTTTCTAAAATACAGTTAATAAAGATGCCTTCCTTCTTTTCTCAACAAATTTGAAGACAATCAGAAAACTTGCTTTTGGTTAGCAGCCTTAAAAAACTTTTAGCCGACAATTTTGTGCTATAGCTGGTAAAGCAGGAGGCTTTTTGTTTTTAAATAACAAAAACTGAACTAAAACCCCTGTGTGAAGCCAGAAAGGAGTGGGGCGGTAAGGAGTGGTAAATATAGAGGGTAACTGATGAAAGATAAACTACGCTGAACTCTCCTTGTGGTGTAGACATCAACAGGAGCTCGAGGATGTGTCTGCAGCGTGGAGGTTGGATTGAGCCCTGCTACAACACAAACAGCCAGTCATAAACTTTACCTGTATCTGTTGTCCGGCCTGCAATAATATTACCGCTTGTTTTCATTTTACTAACTCCTCCCACATTCCTAGTACTGGCAGGCAAACTCTTTACCCTACTTTGAATGCAGTTGCCCATATATAAAAAAAAAAAATCACCCAAGCATCTTAAGAACTGGCCTGTTACCTGTAATCCCACTACTGGTGACCCTTGATCTCTTTGATGCTACAATCTGAACCAAGCTAGTATTCCTTGCCCCACTTTCAATGTCCCAGGAACCAAGTCCAAATTCCATAAGAAATGTTTCAGTTGAAACCATAACTTCTGCCCTAATCCCAGTGTTAGTACTCTAATCTAATCGACAGTTATTCCTGTGATCCCAACTACTACTGCTGATGTCAACATGCGATGTCTAATAATGTCCTTGCTACCCCTGTAACCAAACATACTCTAAATCCTACTGCAGGTATCCCAAAGCCCAACATCTAACAAACACCCAACCCACAGATGGTACTCACAAAACCAACTTTTTAAAACAATGTTGTTACCTACAAACTAACCTCTCACACAATCCTACTGCTTAGTGCCCTAAAAGCCTTGTCCCTAATGCCTCTGCTGGTACACCAAAAAACAACAACAACCTACCCCTAAATCCTACCCCTAAAACCAAGCCTTTACTCAGATACCACTGGTGCTACCTCCAAAACCCACTGTTAACACACAATTTCTTCTACTGACACCCCTATGTTTATTTTACCCCAATACCACTGGTGGTACCCTTAAGACAACATTTTTCTATACTTTGGCTACTCACAAAACGCAATAAGCAAAACCTTAAACTCTAAAACCATTACTAGTAACTCAAAGATAAACACCTATTCTGCTAATACAGCCACTAATACCATTTATATCCAACCTTTACCCCATGCCAACCATTAGTATCCCTACAACCAAATTTTTACATTACTGCTGGTAGCCTTAAAACCACTTTTTACTTGTAATCCATCTACTAGTCGCCCTTAGAACCAATCTTTTGTCCCTAATCCCACTGCCCCAAATCCCCCAAATGCTGTCAGTACACTTAGAACCCACCTGATATTATTTAAATCTGTTCTAATTACGTTAGAATTGTCCCTTAATCTTGTTTATCAGCCTAGAACTAATTCAAGTCACCACTCTAAAATAAATCTCTTACCTTCCATAATCTTTCATGACATCAGTCCTATCCTGAGATCCCTCGAACCGTGTCCATGACCCCTAGATCCTCCATTTCCTGAGGTGCCTAGCCCATCCGTTAGAACCCACTCAGGTCCCACAGTGTCACCTCTAACCCCTCTACCAAAACCCCTAGGCACACTCTCGAGATCCCTCTTTCATGTAACCCCTAGGCTTTTCCTTCATGACTCCTATGCCAGCCTTTAGGCTAAATCTAAACTAAACTTCTATTATGAAAAAAATAAATAAATAAATAAAATCAATGATAGGTTTCTTTTACCTGGACTGTCCGGAGCTGAATCTAGGGTTTCTGCGGAATGACTGATTAGCTACTGAGCGAGTGCTCATGGTACGAGGGGATGCTCGAGAGAAACTAGATGGAGGTGTTTTGGGAATCTTCTTGCCAAGATGGCCAATCCATTTCTTCTGCTCGTCCTGGGTGAGAGCTAGCAGGAGCATGTCACGTGCAGACGTCACATCATAGTTCACTGTGGGGTGATGAAGGAATGTCACGTGATGCAACTTACGTTTATAAGTTAGAATATAGTCTATTTGCCTAGACAGACTTCGTGTATATACCTTTGCATGGGGCGATGACATCCTCCTTCCTGTCCAGGTGGTCTTTGTGGCACTTGACGTGGCATCGACGGCATTCAAGTGCGGGTGGTGGTTTAAAGACATGCCACAGTGGTTTGGAGCAGGCTTCGCAGTTTGATGGGAAGTGGTAAAGTGTAGGGATAAATTCATGCCCTTTGTGAGCCAGGCAGTTAGCTTTTTCACCTTGAGGAATGGTCTCCATGTCCACTTCCTTACGGCATTCACCCTCATTAGCGTACAGAATCTGTAAAGAAACGGTTATGCCATTAACGATGTGCATCACACTTAACACACATACATAACATTGTATTTATATTTGTATTATAATAGTAAACACACATATATATAAATATATATATATATATATACACACACATATGGATTTAAAAAAAAATAACAAACCCAAACGTGTGATTTTATATAATATATTAACCTGAAATATTCTGGGAATTTCATCTGCTTCGGCGCGGTATACGTCACCTTGGGTTACTGGACGCACATGGAAGAGTTTGCTAAACAAAAAAATAATAAAAAACAATATAAAGCTTTTCAATTACAAACATCAACAAAAACAGTTTAAACACATGCATATTGGTAAACTTTTATTTATTTATTTTTTGAAAATTAAAACTCACTCAATGTCAAGCACCATGGAAGGATTGGACTGCTCTTTATCCTGCTCATCATTATAGAACAGAATCTTCTTACTGCTCACTACAACATACTGAGAGACACACGGGTACAATCACACGCAAACGTTTGTCTAAAGTCGTCTCAGGTTCATTATTAAGTTGTTTTCCGGATATTAAATCCTTACCTGCTTCCTCCACCCGTATCTTTTGATATTGGCTCTGTTCGGGATTGAGAGCCAGCCTTCTAATCTCGATTCTGCAAATATAATTAAAGAAAATAAATAAATAATTTCCAGCATATTGGCGCTACCTTAATTACTTAAGTGAACATGCCGTGAATGCAGATTTATTCAGATCACAAATCAAGCATCGAATAACAAAACGATAAATCAGAATCATCGCTCCCAACAACCACATGCCCGTCGGAGACGCTTTGCTGATCATATGCTGATTATTCAAGTAGTCCAAATCTGTTGATCTGTTAGATGTTCACCAAGTGCCATAATGTTAGTTCACATCATTAAGGTAATGAAGGGGCAAAAACGTAGAATAAGAACATGCTGCATTACATGTCAGACTGGGTCACTGGATTGTAGGGAGCCATTCTCATGGCCAATGATTTTAATGGTCATTAAGTCTTGTGTTAGTTGTTACTAAAATGAACTGAGGTTAAACAGTGGACACACATTAAAGCTTTAAACAGACCTGAAATTATAAATGTGAAACTACAATCTGTCTAATCCTAAATGAAACCTACCAAAATGTGGTCTTGACACTACAATTTTCTCGCGTCTGACTTACAGTTGACACCCCAATGGATTTCTACAAGTCAATTTATACACATCAATGGATTTATGTCCAAACTCAACTATACCCCGATGGAATTCTGTCCAAACCTGACCATACCCCAGTAAAACTCTACTGAAAAAGGACAATACCCCTGGGGAGGTTCTTTCCAAATATTACTATACCTTAGTGGTATTCTCTCTTATACCCTTGTAGAATTCTATCCAGAAAGATCTACACTGCTTTATAATTCAGTCCAAACCATCTATGCCTCTGTGGAATTATGTCTGATAGAAAAAGCTGCCTTTATTATTTGACACATACTGTATACATTACAGCACAGTGACATTATTTGTTTAGAAATAACTTTGGAAGATGGGGTCAGAGCACAGGGTCAGCCCCTAGAGCAGAGAGGGTTAAGAGCCATGCTCAGGGGCCCAACAGTGGCAGCTTGATAGTACTAGGGCTTGAACCTCAATCTTCAAATCAACAAACCAGAGCCATTATTATTTCTAGAAAGGACTGTAACTCCATCCAAAGGTTTTTGAAACCTGACCAAACCCTGTGAGATTCTGGGTTTCTCCCCAACCCTGACTAAAACACCAGTGGAACTTTGTCCTACCCCAACCATATCTTAGTGGAATTCTGTCCAACCCCAACCATATCTTAGTGGAATTCTGTCCTACCCCAACCATATCTTAGTGGAATTCTGTCCAACCCCAACCATATCTTAGTGGGATTCGATACAACTCCGACCACACCCAAGTGGAATTCTGTCCATACTTGACCACACTTGACCCTGTATTTTTTTCTACCTCTGAAACTTACCTATAACTAACATCAAATACACCACAGAGGTCACTCACAATTAAGTCTAAAATTTCACTAGAGTACAATTTTATGCATCCTAAACATTCAAAAGTACGAGCTGTATCATTCTGGACTGTACAGTGGTTGGGAGGATGTCATGATGCATTACAAATAAAACATGCAAGTGATAAAGGTCTGTGTGGTAAACAAAGTGCTGCTTTTCCACTAGTACAGTATTTTTATTTCACGCTACCATTTTCTTTTCAGATAAAGAATGCCTTGTAGTAAAGCGGGTCTGGCTACATTTCATGTCTTATAATGTGAACAAATCTTGATGGCTACATCTTTAGATAGAACATCTTTATGCCTTACTAATATATTATTAGGATTATTATTTGTTTAGGCACATATGTTTTTGCTGTTTAAACCTCCAATACATCATTACCACATTTTTCCTTGTGATTATTACTTAAAAACATACCACGACAGTAACTTGGTGGAAGCTAGTGGAAGAGCACTAAAATAAACACACGTGAGAGTAAAACTTTGATTAAAAATAAAAGTCTTTTTAAATGTACTAGCACAAAAAAAAACAATGTGCTTCACCAGAATAGCAGGAAGAAAATTCACTGATAAGAGATCAGTTTCTTTCAGATACATTTCAAGATGCTTTTCTCACACAAGCCAAAAAATACAAAAATAAAACAGCAAATAATTTCAGCAAAGGAAATATAAAAAGAAATCCCACAGCATGATGCACATGTAAGCTGCAGGTTACTCACAGAGGGAAAACAACAGAGGATATAAAGAGAAGAGAACAGACTGGACACACACAGGGGGAGAAAACATGAGAGATGACTTTAAACCCATAAACATGTTTAATAAGACAATGTGCTTTGCTTTACTTGATTTTTAAGAAGACATTTTAACTGAAAGCCAGAAATGCGAAATAAACTGAAGAAAGGGCCAGTCTATGACTGTTCGATAGATATAAGCAGATGACATTGGTACAAGATTGGTGTGTATGTGTGTGTGTGTGTGTGTGTGTGTGTGTGCGCATACCTGCAGTGTTGCTGTCCACCTCGTCTGTCTGCAGACTCGTCACACTCGTGTTCTCCATACGCAGCTGCAGGTCGTTCAGTTTCTCTCTGAGCTGCTCGATGTCACTTTCTTTACTGTCCAACTGCATCTGCAGCTCATTACGGTACGTGCTTTCTTCCACCAGTTGCTGCAAACACCCAGACACAATAAATATCATCAAAATGACAAAGATGTAGCATGCGCTGATGATTGGCACTAAAGCTGGCAATGTTTAGACACTTGTTTCAGCTGATGTGAACAGGAGATATCACTAGGGGGCAGTAGAGCTCCTTTTTTGTGGCCCCTGCAGTCAAACTGACCACTTTATTTTCCTCTCATTCATTCATTTTCTACCGCTTATCTGAACTACCTCGGGTCACGGGGAGCCTGTGTCTATCTCAGGCGTCATCGGGCATCAAGGCAGGATACACCCTGGACGGAGTGCCAACCCATCACAGGGCACACACACACACACACACACAATCACACACTACGGACAATTTTCCAGAGATGCCAATCAACCTACCATGCATGTCTTTGGACCGGGGGAGGAAACCGGAGTACCCGGAGGAAACCCCCGAGGCACGGGGAGAACATGCAAACTCCACACACACAAGGAGGAGGCGGGAATCGAACCCCCAACCCTGGAGATGTGAGGTGAATGTGATAACCGCTAAGACACCGTGACCCCCACTTTATTTTCCTTTTAAGATTTATTTATTTAGATCAATTCTTGATCTCCTTCCAAATCCATTGACTTAAACACGTTCACTCACGATGGCTAGCGGCCGGTCAGGACTTGTTAGCTTGATCGATCACTTTTTTTTTGAATATATACAGACTACATTTAATTTCCCCCACAACAATCACCTTTTTGTTTTATCAGCAACGTATCTGAATAATAATGAACTAGCTATTTGCACAAATATATAATTTTACCAAGGATTCAGCTATTGATGAATGTTTAGCTAACATCAACTCACCAGCTAGTTAAATGGAAAGCTAGTAGACTTAGTGAAGCCAAGTGTTCAAGACGGCCCTTGCTACGTTTACAGTGCATATGACTAATGATGGTTATTTATATATTATGTTTTGTACATTTCCAGCATTTAGCAGACTCCCTTATCCAGAGTGGCAATTGAGAAGAGAAAAAAAAAACTGAGCAATTGAGAGTTAAGGGCCCACCAGTGGCAGCTTGGTGGACCTGGGTTTAGAACTCATGACCTTCCGAGCAGTAGTCCAACACCTTAACCACTAGGCTACCACATCCCACAGTTAAAGTAAAACGTATATTAGCATAAGTGACATGTCTGCTTTTCATTAATCATGCTTTATATAGGTTTTGATGAATATCATCTTTAGTTGCATGTTAACACCCACCGCCTGCATCTCGCTGAGCTCCTTCTGGTATTTGATGGCCATGTGGTTGAACTTCTCCTTCTCCTGGTTGAGTTCCAGCTGCAGTTTGCGGTTCTCCTTCTCCTTCTTGCGCAGGTCTGTGGTGCTACCGCGCTTCTTCTGGTCCAGCTTCATGTCCTTACGGTTCATGATCTCAGCCAGTTTATTCACCGCCTGCAGAGACACAGTGTTCCTTCACTACTCACAATTGTGTGTGTGTGTGTGTGTGTGTGTGTGTGTGTGTTCACGGTCACAC
>NC_083466.1:29761044-29821044 GCF_030014155.1 Tachysurus vachellii
GATGGTGTTGGTTGAATATGAACAAACCTTCGCTCTCCAGGTTGCGTCTCTTCTCTGCTTCCTGATCTGCTTTCCTCTGGAACTCCGTGGTTCTGTGCTGCAGCATCAACTTGTCCTTCTCTAGCAGAGACACACTGGCCTCGGCAGTTTTCCTTACATTACACTGGGGAAGGACAGAGACAGGGAGCAAGAAAACATAGTTCAAAAACTTTAAAGACGTGAAAAGGGGAAAAAATTAAATAAATAAGTAAATAAAATAAAAAAATACACCTCACCTCTTCATCGAACTCTTTCATAATCTTGTCTAGTTTGGTTTTGGAGGCCCTGCAGAGCAAAATACAGCAGAAAAGTCAACACGTTAAAATGTCCAGATTTTTTTTTTTCCTTTACAATAATTCTTTACATGATGGAACTAAGCCAGATGACGTACCTGCACTTCTGCTCCAACTCGTCCTTGAGCTGCATCTCTCCGTGAAGCTGCTCCTCCAGTTGGTGGATTTTCTTCAGTAGATTCTCCAACTAGATGTGAAAACAGGTTAGCGTTAGCATTCCTCGTAGCAAATCATCGTTATCTATAGAGACGTAAAGCTAATGACTTCAGGAATCATGTGGCATAAACATGCTCTGGAAGGTCTGACCCGGTAATCTGCAGGTTCTTACCTGGCTCTTATCCTCTTTACTTGCACGCTCAAGCTTGTTGCTGGTTTTTGCACTTGGTCCTCTGGTAAACCTAAACCAGAGAATATCGTCACCACAAGACGCAAATACAACAGAACTCAGGAGCATTGGAAGTTTTTCCATTTGGACAAACAAGTGGTCACAAACTGGTCCACTGCTGTAACCTCTGACACTTTGACCGTATGGCTCTTGGAACTAGCTCCAGATCAGTACCAATAAAAAAACCTGGTAGATTTCAGGTAGGTACATTGAGCAGGTAGGTCTAAAGTCAAAGTCCTTCCTTCCTTACAAGCTTTGTTTTTTCTTTCTTTATCAAACAGTGCATGGGACCTAACAGCAAACAGGAACTAAAGTTGTGAGTAGGGAAATGAAGAACTGTCAGACCACAGGTTTGGTCCAAGTGGTAGTGAGCTAGTGGTATGGATTTGTAGCTTTAGCAGATCAACTTGAGTGCCACTGGCTCCCGTGTGGATGTTACGCAGTCTATTACTAATTGATTTGGTCCAAAGTTACCGCTTAAATAAACCACTTACTGAATACTGAATTTCAAGTCATAATTTTCAAGCATAGAGCAGTGCAGTGTGTGTGTGTGTGTGTGTGGGTGTGTGTGTGGGTGCGCTCACTGGTGACAGCTGTAGTAGGTGAAGCCCACAAACGGAAGCTGATTCCCCACAAAGGCTTTCGGTATGGGAAAGGTCTCCTCTTCTCCCCGGTCCTCCTCTATATCATCAAAATTACTTGTATCGATGTCACTGCTCAACTCTGGCACCACCGGGGCAGCAGCTACACACACACACACACACACAGAAATAAAATGAAACGCTACACACTGATATGGATGATAGACTCAGCTGTTAGGTGAAGCAGGTCACTCACTCTCACGGATGTTCTCCCAGGTCCACTGGTCGTTCTTGAAGAAAGGATGTCGCTTGATTTCATCCACTCCGTTACGCCCTAACCTTACTTCCCTAGAAATGGCAGACGAGCAGAGGATTCAACCCATGAGAAACAAAACCATTGGATTATCGTGAAGCAGTTATAGGAAATCCTGACAGAATTAACCCACCTGTCTGTGAGGAAGGCGCAGATGAGGCTCTTGGCATCTTTAGAGATATCGCTGTCATCAGGGAACGTCAGCGCGTTCTTATGGTTCATGATCTTGCTGTAGGTTCCCACCAGAGAGTCGGCGTAAAACGGCGTGTCCCCTTAACGCAGACAGTAGAACATTTTAATGTGCAATGCCCATGTATGCTTTCTCGCTGTCCTTCCACATGTCTGAGTAACTTCTCTTTTAGGATTAAGTCCTTTTTATTTTTATTATCTGCCCATCTTTTGCTATCCGACCACTTAGGTCGTCTGTCTGTTTACATTTTGACTATACACCCGTCTGTCTGGTATTCTTTTCACATCCTCACCATCTTTCCATCCATTCATCCATCCATCTTGCTGTCTGTCCGTCTCTCTTGCTACCTTTCTGTCTGTATCTCTCACTATCTATCTGTCTGTTCTTTTGCTGTCCCTTTGTTTACCTATCTGGCTAACTGTCTTTTCATCAGCCAGTCTTGTCTGTCATTTCCGCTGTTTTATTGTCTTATCATCCGTCTGTCAGTTTTTCATACCATCTCTCTGTCAGTTTCTTTTAGCCTGTCTGTCCACCTGTCCAGCACCTTATCTGTTCATCTGTCCACTTGTCCGTTCCATCTACTCACACAAGCCTACCTCCACCCTCACTGGTGTTTCGGGGTTGTGTTACTCACCGACAAGCATCTCGTAGAGGAAAACTCCCACAGACCACCAGTCACACTCTCTGCCGTAGTAGCCGTCTCCACCCTGAGACTTCAGTACCTCTGGAGAAATGTAGTCTGGAGTTCCCACTGCTGTGTCACATCGTACCATACCGTCCTTAAAACAATAGACACGTCTTACGACACCATCGATTACTCGGATTCAAACGCTCGCTCGCTCAGAGAGCGTCAAAAGTTAATGCTCCGAATCTATAAGTAATGCAGTTAAGCATTTAAAAGATGACATGCTAATGATCGTAAACCTGATCAAAGCTCATAAACCTAAACCTGGTCATGAGGTAAACAGTGAAAAATAATAAAGAGTACGAAACTCTCGTTAAACCTTGTTCATTTTCATACAAGTGCCGAAATCTGCCAGCTTTAAGTGGCCCGTTTTGTCCAGCAACATGTTGTCAGGTTTCACGTCTCTGCAGACAGGGGAACAAAACCACAGCGTCAGTAGTGATGAGAAGAAAACAACATAAATAAATGTAGAAACCCTAAATTCCTGTTTGAATATGTGTTCATAACAAAATCTTTAATGTTCACATGAAGGTTATGGCTCAGTTTCTACTAGCTGCTAATCCAAACAACTTGTTTTTTTAAAATAAATTGATTTCTAATTAAAATGTCAGCTTCTGCTAAGAGGTAAGAATCAGGAAAGGGAACTACAGGCATTTAAAAAGGTCACTGATATAAAACATATGAACATAAAATGATTGTACACTCATCTGTTCAGGCTCATTTTCTAAGAAGTCTTTATAATAAGTTAAAGAATTTTAACTGTCTGTCTGTCTGTCTGTCTTTTTACATCTCATTACATCCATCCGTGTGTCTGTCTTATTCTGCCTTCTTATCTTCACTGTCTTCCCATCCATCTGTATTTTCTCCATCTGTCTGTCTCGCTGCCTTTCTGTCCGTCTGTCTCTCTCGCTGCCTTTCTGTCCGTCTGTCTCTCTCGCTGCCTTTCTGTCTGTCTCTGTCGCTGCCTTTCTGTCTGTCTGTCTCTCTCGCTGCCTTTCTGTTTGTCTGTCTCTCTCGCTGCCTTTCTGTCTGTCTCTGTCGCTGCCTTTCTGTCTGTCTGTCTCTCTCGCTGCCTTTCTGTTTGTCTGTCTCTCTCGCTGCCTTTCTGTCTGTCTGTCTCTCTCGCTGCCTTTCTGTCTGTCTCTGTCGCTGCCTTTCTGTCTGTCTGTCTCTCTCACTGCCTTTCTGTCTGTCTGTCTCTCTCGCTGCCTTTCTGTTTGTCTGTCTCTCTCGCTGCCTTTCTGTCCGTCTGTCTCTCTCGCTGCCTTTCTGTCCGTCTGTCTCTCTCGCTGCCTTTCTGTCTGTCTCTGTCGCTGCCTTTCTGTCTGTCTGTCTCTCTCGCTGCCTTTCTGTCTGTCTGTCTCTCTCGCTGCCTTTCTGTCTGTCTGTCTCTCTCGCTGCCTTTCTGTCTGTCTGTCTCTCTCGCTGCCTTTCTGTCCGTCTGTCTCTCTCGCTGCCTTTCTGTCCGTCTGTCTCTCTCGCTGCCTTTCTGTCTGTCTCTGTCGCTGCCTTTCTGTCTGTCTGTCTCTCTCGCTGCCTTTCTGTCTGTCTGTCTCTCTCGCTGCCTTTCTGTCTGTCTGTCTCTCTCGCTGCCTTTCTGTCTGTCTGTCTCTCTCGCTGCCTTTCTGTCTGTCTGTCTCTCTCGCTGCCTTTCTGTCTGTCTGTCTCTCTCGCTGCCTTTCTGTCTGTCTGTCTCTCTCGCTGCCTTTCTGTCTGTCTGTCTCTCTCGCTGCCTTTCTGTCTGTCTGTCTCTCTCGCTGCCTTTCTGTCTGTCTGTCTCTCTCGCTGCCTTTCTGTCTGTCTGTCTCTCTCGCTGCCTTTCTGTCTGTCTGTCTCTCTCGCTGCCTTTCTGTCTGTCTGTCTCTCTCGCTGCCTTTCTGTCTGTCTGTCTCTCTCGCTGCCTTTCTGTCTGTCTGTCTCTCTCGCTGCCTTTCTGTCTGTCTGTCTCTCTCGCTGCCTTTCTGTCTGTCTGTCTCTCTCGCTGCCTTTCTGTCTGTCTGTCTCTCTCGCTGCCTTTCTGTCTGTCTGTCTCTCTCGCTGCCTTTCTGTCTGTCTGTCTCTCTCGCTGCCTTTCTGTCTGTCTGTCTCTCTCGCTGCCTTTCTGTCTGTCTGTCTCTCTCGCTGCCTTTCTGTCTGTCTGTCTCTCTCGCTGCCTTTCTGTCTGTCTGTCTCTCTCGCTGCCTTTCTGTCTGTCTGTCTCTCTCGCTGCCTTTCTGTCTGTCTGTCTCTCTCGCTGCCTTTCTGTCTGTCTGTCTCTCTCGCTGCCTTTCTGTCTGTCTGTCTCTCTCGCTGCCTTTCTGTCTGTCTGTCTCTCTCGCTGCCTTTCTGTCTGTCTGTCTCTCTCGCTGCCTTTCTGTCTGTCTGTCTCTCTCGCTGCCTTTCTGTCTGTCTGTCTCTCTCGCTGCCTTTCTGTCTGCCTTTCCCTTTTTAATGCTGTAGCTCTTTCATAAACAGAGATTACTGCAGAGAGTCATTATGGAAAAGTGAAATCCATCATGCTTTTCTTCTTATGCTGCTTTATTCTTTTAGAGATTCTTCAGTCAAAACGAACACTTGAGCTGTGTTTAATTTACTGCCACTGCTGTCGTGCTTTTAAGACCCTTTTAGGCTGACAGTTAAAAATATCTAAAAATGTTCCACAGATTTCTCTTATTTGAAGCTGGTTAGCAGTCCAGTGTGATGAAGTCACCTGTGGATGAATCCCATGGCGTGGATGCCGTCGAGCGCTAGCACCACCTCGGCCGTGTAAAAGCGAGCCCACTTCTCGGGCACGTCGTAATTGCTCATCAGATTAACCAGGTCTCCTCCAGGCATGTACTCCATCACCATGTAGAGGTAACGGTCGTCCTGGAAGGCGTAGAAGAGCTGCAGGGAAAACGATGAGAGAAACCATCACAACAGTCACAACTCCTTAATAAAGACTAAGAACAGATTTAAAGCAAGTAAAGTGTGTGTGTTTGTATGTGTTGCATTCACTCTTTACCTGTACAACCCAATTGCTGTTAGCGAAGGCCATGATGTCTCTCTCCTCCCAGAAAAATGCAGAGTCTGAGCGCTTTATCATCTCAAACTTACTGAGAAGCTTCATAGCATACACCTTACTGCTGGCCTTGTGTCTCACCTGTACATACACATGCACACACACACACACACACACACACCTGAGCTTGGGGCTATAATAAAGATCTGACTCTCTACTGTAACTTCAGGCTCATAAACACCCACACAGTCTCACTGTCCCCTCATCCCTAATGCCTATTGTCCCCTAGTTAGACTACTCCTTTATTATTCAAGCAGTTCTTGTTCCTTAGTTATCTAAATTGACCAAGCATCCCTTGTTCCCAATCACTGAAGCTTTCCTAGTTCCCAAAAGCCCACTCATAGTCCCCTAGATTTCCTAGTTCACTTCTGTACGTTTGTAAGGTCCTCTAGATTTCCAGGTGCCCTATTTTCTAAGCTTCCCTCATTCTCTATCTGTAAAAATTCCCTATTTTCCAAGCTTCCTGAAACCCCTTAGCTGTCCTACGTCCCTGCTTAAGTGATTCTAGTGCCTGAGATTTATAGTTACTTAATTACGTAAAGAATTTAGACCTCTTAAAAGATTTTTAATTAATCTTATGTGATTAAAATCCATGCTCAATACCCAGAGTGATAAACACTGCTGGAGCTCCTGTTGTCCAAGCTTCTTTAGTCCATTTGTTGTCCTAGTTCCCTGGTCTTCAGGCTGTCCTAGTCCCTTGTTGTCCAAGCTTTGTTAGTCACCTGTTTGTCCTAGTCCCATTGTAGAAAGCTCCTCTAGTCGTGCTAGTTCCCTAGTTCACTAGCTTCCTTAGTCCCCTTGTTGTCCTAGTCCCCTGTTTTCCAAGCTTCCTTAATCCCCTTGTTGTCCTAGTCCCCTTAGTCCCCTTGTTGTACTAGTCCCCTGTTGTCCAAGCTTCCCTAGTCCCCTTGTTGTCATAGTCCCATTGTAGAAATCTTCCATAGTCCCTTTGTTGTCCTAGTTCTGTAGCTGTCCCAGTCCCCTGTTGTGCAATCCTCCCTAGTCCCCCCCTTCTTTTCTTAGTTCCCTAGCGATCTTAATCCCCTGTTGTCCAAGCTTCCCTAGTCCCCTGTTGCCCATGCCCCCTTAGTCCCATATTGTCCAAGCTTCCCTAGTCCCCTGTTGCCCATGCCCCCTTAGTCCCATATTGTCCAAGCTTCCCTAGTCCCCTGTTGCCCATGCCCCCTTAGTCCCATATTGTCCAAGCTTCCCTCGTCCCCTAGCTGTCCAATGTACCTGCTTTTCAAGATATTCTACTGCCCTACATTCACAGTTAATTAATTCAATTAAAAATTTCAATTCAATTTATTTGTATAGCGCTTTTAACAATTTCCCATTGTCTTAAAGAAGCTTTGCAGTAGTATGGAAACGGTAGAGAGAGAAAAAAATAAATAAATATATAATGATAAGAAGAAGAAAAAATAATAATAAAAATAGTTAGTGAGGATTAGTGACTTAAAGGAGGTAAACAACGACCTCTTAATAGATTTGTAAGTAATGTGACATGACTAGAATCCAAAGCAATAAACACAGCCAGAGCTGCTGCGCTTAAATAGTAAATAAACCAAAACTTGAATATTGGTGTTTTGAAAGAAAACTGAATAAAAATGGAACTTGATGATCGAACAGGATGAAACAAATCAGGAAGGAGATCTTACGAGCTGCACTTCTCCAAACGCTCCTCTACCGATCACCTTCACCACCTCGTAGTCATCAGCCTTCATCCGTAGATCCCGGATCTTACTGATGGTGTCCTTATCTGCAGAGAAAAGAGAGAAGGTGAGTCCTTCTAATAACACTTTGGCTCTGTCCCTTCACTGCGTCTCGTCCAATACAGGCTTGTCTCAGAGGTGTCTCTTTCAGACTACATTCACATCCACTAATAACTATAAAGACTGCTCCATCACATCCATCCTGTTGTCATGGAAATGCCAATTCTGTACTATAAACTTTAGACATTATTTGTTTTTGTCATAGTTTGGATTTTAAATCAATGTCAGTACACAGGTTAGAGTGTTAGTTATCCTATTTCAATGTTATAAACATTCACATAAAATCGCTTTAGAATAAAAGTGGGATAAAAGACTACTAGCTTTATTTCTTCTAAATGCTGGCGGGGATGAATATAAAGCTAAATTTCCAGCACAGGTCGGAGTGGTAGAAGAATGAACAGGAAGTAAGCAGTGCAGAGGCAAACATGCCTCAGAGCTCAGCAAGTCTAAAAATAAACCCCATTAAACCCTATTATACAGTTAAAATAATGAGGCGAGTTAAATCCAGCTGTTCAGACAGAGATGGAGGAAACCCCCGGACATACACCGTCTCACTGTTCACACTCGTTATTGTAATGTAGACCTATAACCTGCCTTTGAAGGTACCTTTGGGTTTATCTGGTTAGCAGCACTGATGGTGATGTGTGCTTGTGTATTAAGTCGATTACTCACATCTGCTTAAGAAGTTGTCGATACTCTTGTTCTTCCTCAGGGCAGGAAAATCGAGGTCGTAGACCAGCGCATCCAAACCGTCCTAACACACACACACACACACACACACACACACACACACACGTTAAACCAGGTTAGTTATCAAAATACATTTTCCAAAATAATGACAACTAATTACAGTATAAACTTTGGAACATAGGGCACGCCCATAATACACACACTTCAGTTTCCAAACAACATGTCACCAACCAATCAGAAGACAGTTTAGTTCCAAACATGTCACTGTTGCCAATAGAAATCCGAACGTTTTAATGATGAAATTAAAGCTATATTTCATTCATGTTTATTATTCAGATGAGTAATCGGTGCTGTTATGTGTATGTTTTTTCACCGACTGCCACATGAACACAGCATTGAGGCCATGTGGTCTGTTATTTACAGATAATCCACTGTAATCTTACACCTGTCACACTGACACACTACTCTGTTAGTGGGGCAGCAGCAGGTATATACACAGACAGACAGGTAGACCGACAGGCCAATACTCACAGACAGACAGGTCAATATACAGGTAGACAGACAGGGCAACATACATAGACAGAGAGGTAGACGGACAGGTCAAATAATTAAGCTGAGAGACTGATGAAGTAGCTATATACAAGAGAGAATATAATAATACATGTTCAGACTGACAGATAATCTAAAACACAGAAAGGCTAGTACAGGAATTATCTCTCAGTTTGGCTGAGAAACTGAAAACCTTACAAACTGTCTGTCTGCAGTGAGAGAGAGACACTAGTTCAGCACTCCACCACTGTGTGTGTGTGTGTGTGTGTGTGGAGTCGACCAATCAGGCGAGTCGTTGTTGACCTGACGTCCTGTCTCTTCACATTCCTGTGCAGGATACTGCACGTCAGACAGCTATTTTAAGAATGTGGCTGAACGCGCTCACTTGCACGTGTCTGTGTGTGTTTAGTACAGGGAAGATGGGAAATAGAGGGGAGGACCAGGACGTGTTTATTCCCCAACACTCGCCACCACATCTCTCCTTTAACTTACTCCCTTCGTTATAAAAGCAAAAAAAATAAATAAATAAATAAAAAACAACCTCTGTAGGCCATTTCCATTTTGGATTTAACTCTGAAGACAGACAGGTATTTAAAGCACTAAACACATCCAGATTCAGTAAAGTGCAGCCCTATTCTACAGGAGGATAAATAGGAGGAGGAAGACAGAGACAAAAGTGGTGGAGATAGAGGATGAAATGGAGCGAGACAAGGAGGAGATGGAAGAGAACCGGGAATAGAAGGAAACGAAGGAGATGCTTTAGAAGGGGAAGGAGATGAATGAGTGAGGACAAGATTGATGATGGAGATGGAGGAGGAGATGGGGAGATCGACAAGGGGGATGAGAAGGAGGAGGATGTGGCAGAAATGGAGAAGAATGTAGAGAAGGACGTGGTGGAGGACGAGGACCTGGTGGAGTTGGATGAGAAGGTGGAGGAGAAGGAGGACATGGTGGAGATGGAGGAGGAGGAAGAGGAGATGGAATCCACACAAGCACTTTTCCAGTGAATCTTTGATTTTCATGTGCTGCTTAACCGCAGTGTGTCTCGTTCCAGCACAGACTGAACGTAACCACTAGTGTGGCTAAATCATGTGCTGAAGGCCTCAACGCGTCCCTGCTGGCACAAAGGAGCTCATTCTTCCTCCCGTGTGTGTGTGTGTGTGTGTGTGTGTGTGTGTGTGTGTGTGTGTGTGTGCACGTTATACACCACCAAACTGCTTCCCCTTAACACACATACAGCTCCATCAGATCAAAGACAGCACTGTTCACTTCACATCCACAAAGACACACATTTATTATCACAATTCATGACACTTTGTTTAATTAGTAGTCTTACTAAATAAATATCATATGGAGGAAAAAACTAAACACTAAAAATATAATAATAATAATAATAATAATAATAATAATAATAATAATAATAATAATAATAAAAACAATAATAAAAACAAAAAGCAAAAAAAATTGGAACAGGAAAAAAAGTTCATCATAAGCAAGCACAGACACGCGCACACACACCACTGATTCGGTTTGACTGAGCGTCTGACTCCACAGGGTGTGTGTATGTGTGTGTGTGTCTATCATGTGAGAAGACTGCAGTGTGATGGAGGAAAAGAGAGATGAAAGTGAAGGAAGACACAGCGAGTGTAATAGCGACTGTTACTCAACATAACTGCTCATCCGCCTATCAACCACTGCTGATGACATCATCACAATGCGCCAGACAGACCACACTCATTCACATACTGAAACACATAACGTTTCACACGTTCATCGCATCGTCTTTTCCACCTCAGTCGTGAGATCTGTGATATTTAACCGTCTGCTGCGGTCTCAAATAAGATTCAACCTTTGACTGAAGAGCGTTCATACACCGTCTTCTACGTACACACAAGAAAGTAACACCATCAAAAAGAAAACTTACAGTTTCACCTCTTTACACTGGAGACTCCTTCCCTACATTTCATAAACGTCTCACAGCTGACACTCAGATGCTAGAAAGTGCCACCTAATATACATGACCGAGGGTCTGTTAAAGAAGAACGACGGATTTGTGTCTGTTTATCATTGACCTACAGTATCTCACCGTTTCACAAGATAAAACCAAATAAAATCACACAAAAAATTCAGCAAACTACATTCCATTGACCAACGACGTTCCTAATAACCGTGTCCTGATTATAAACACACAACAATTCAGAAACTTTCTTATTCAGTCCACTGAAGTTACTCATGTGTTGAGTCAAAGTGACATACTAGGCTGTCTATATATGGATCCTAAAGAATGACACACACACACACACAGCTGGGAAACAGCTATAACCTAACACACACACACACCAGCAGTGTTTTCCCCTTAGAAGTCCATATGAATGGAGGCCATTTTTTGCTACCCCACCCACTGCTTAATAAAATTCCACGCTAATCAAACAAGCTCTTGTCTGTGTGTGTCTGTGTCTGTGTGTGTGTGTGTGTGTGTGTGTGGTTATTGCTTTTCCCTGCTGCTTTCACACAATGCCACTAGAGTATTTTTGCCTTATCTAAAGGCTGCCGAGTTCTGGAATCTAATTTGTCAGCAGGTACTGTTTCATTTTCTGTTAATACGGCAATATTAATAATGCAATATTGTTTCTATAGTAACAACACATTCACAGTGCAGTGGTACCTCAGTTACCTCAACATAGCTCAAATGTTACCTTAGAAACAGCTACAGCTCAATTTACCTCAGAAATATCAGCCCCAGCTCAACATTCCTTTATTTACCTCAGTCATGGCAAACCATTACCTCGGTTACCTCAGCCGTGGTAACCCATTACCTCAGTTTCCTCCGCAATAGCACAAATTTATTTCAGAAACATCAGCCAAAACTTATTATTATCTTAGTATCTTCAGCACCAGCTCAACGTTACCTCAGTCTCTTCAGCCCCAGCTCAACGTTACCTCAGTATCTTCAGCCCCAGGTCAACGTTACCTCAGTATCTTCAGCCCCAGGTCAACGTTACCTCAGTATCTTCAGCCACAGCTCAACTTTACCTCAGTATCTTCAGCCACAGCTCAACTTTACCTCAGTATAATCAGCCATTGCTCAACATTACCTCAGTATCATCAGCGACAGCTCAACATTACCTCAGTATCTTCAGCCCCAACAGCTCAACATTACCTGAGTATCTTCAGGCCCAACAGCTCAACATTACCGCAGTATCTTCAGTCACAGCTCAACATTACCTCAGTGTCATCAGCCACAGCTCAACATTACCTCAGTATCATCAGCCATAGCTCCATGTTACTTCAGTATCATCAGCCACAGCTCAACATTACCTCAGTATCTTCAGCCCCAACAGCTCAACATTACCTCAGTATCTTCAGCCCCAACAGCTCAATATTACCTCAGTATCTTCAGCCCCAACAGCTCAACATTACCTCAGTATCTTCAGCCCCAACAGCTCAACATTACCTCAGTATCTTCAGCCCCAACAGCTCAACATTACCTCAGTATCTTCAGCCACAGCTCAACATTACCTCAGTATCTTCAGCCATTGCTCAACATTACCTCATTATCATCAGCCATAGCTCCATGTTACTTCAGTATCTTCAGCCATTGCTCAACATTACCTCAGAATCATCAGCCATAGCTCCATGTTACTTCAGTATCATCAGCCATAGCTCCATGTTACTTCAGTATCATCAGCCACAGCTCAACATTACCTCAGTATCTTCAGCCCCAACAGCTCAACGTTACCTCAGTATCTTCAGCCCCAACAGCTCAACATTACCTCAGTATCTTCAGCCACAGCTCAACATTACCTCAGTATCTTCAGCCACAGCTCAACATTACCTCAGTATCTTCAGCCACAGCTCAACATTACCTCAGTATCTTCAGCCACAGCTCAACATTACCTCAGTATCTTCAGCCACAGCTCAACATTACCTCAGTATCTTCAGCCACAGCTCAACATTACCTCAGTATCATCAGCCATAGCTCCATGTTACTTCAGTATCATCAGCCACAGCTCAACATTACCTCAGTATCTTCAGCCACAGCTCAACTTTACCTCAGTATCATCAGCCATTGCTCAACATTACCTCAGTATCATCAGCGACAGCTCAACATTACCTCAGTATCTTCAGTCCCAACAGCTCAACATTACCTGAATATCTTCAGGCCCAACAGCTCAACATTACCGCAGTATCTTCAGTCACAGCTCAACATTACCTCAGTATCATCAGCCATTGCTCAACATTACCTCAGTATCATCAGCCATAGCTCCATGTTACTTCAGTATCATCAGCCACAGCTCAACATTACCTCAGTATCCTCAGCCCCAACAGCTCAACATTACCTCAGTATCTTCAGCCCCAACAGCTCAACATTACCTCAGTATCTTCAGCCATTGCTCAACATTACCTCAGTATCATCAGCCATAGCTCCATGTTACTTCAGTATCATCAGCCATAGCTCCATGTTACTTCAATATCTTCAGCCACAGCTCAACATTACCTCAGTATCTTCAGCCTCAGCTCAACATTACCTCAGTATCTTCAGCCACAGCTCAACATTACCTCAGTATCTTCAGCCACAGCTCAACATTACCTCAGTATCATCAGCCATAGCTCCATGTTACTTCAGTATCATCAGCGACAGCTCAACATTACCTCAGTATCATCAACGACAGCTCAACATTACCTCAGTATCTTCAGCCACAGCTCAACATTACCTCAGTATCTTCAGCCACAGCTCAACATTACCTCAGTATCATCAGCCATAGCTCCATGTTACTTCAGTATCATCAGCGACAGCTCAACATTACCTCAGTATCTTCAGCCCCAACAGCTCAACATTACCTCAGTATCTTCAGCCACAGCTCAACATTACTTCAGTATCTTCAGCCACAGCTCAACATTACTTCAGTATCTTCAGCCATTGCTCAACGTTACCTCAGTATCATCAGCCATAGCTCCATGTTACTTCAGTATCATCAGCCATAGCTCCGTGTTACTTCAGTATCTTCAGCCATTGATCAACATTACCTCAGTATCATCAGCGACAGCTCAACAATACCTCAGTATCTTCAGCCTCAGCTCAACATTACCTCAGTATCTTCAGCCACAGCTCAACATTACCTCAGTATCTTCAGCCACAGCTTAAAATGCCCTAGGTATCCTCAGCCACAGCTCCATGTTACCTTGTTACTTCAGCAGTTACCTGGGCCACAGCTCTGCATTACCTCAGTTAGAGCTGCAAGTTACCTCAGTCACCTCAGCCACAGCGGAAAATGACCTCAGCACAATGTTACCTCAAACACAGATCAACATTGTCAGTTACCTCCACAGCCACGTTACCTCATTTTCCTCAGCTACAGCACAGTGATTTTAGCTGCCTCAGGTCATGCAGATGTACTGGCAGCTGAGAACACAGCAGGCCAGAACAAGACAGTGAAGAACAAGTGACGTCAGGTGAATAAACCCAGATCTGACTCCACCCCCCACACACACCCCCACGCCGAAAACTAAACACTCAGCTTATTGAAGGCTGCCAGAAAACATGATGCTGGATCTTCATTATTATTATTATTAAGCTCTTATCATAAAATCAGTAAAGAGAGAACATACTTGAGAAAAAAAAAGTTTTAAGACCTGGCCACTTCCATCTTCATGCAACATGCCACTCAAAAGCAAAATAAATATCATGTGACCATTAGATGTCTTTAGACATGATCAAGACATGGACTATTAAATCAGTTAGTCTTAAACACTGCTAAATTCAGGTGTGTTCTGTTTTACTCCCTGTTCATGATCTAGTGTCTCATTAAAAAGAAAAAAAAAAGGGGAAGTGAGCGAGGAAAAGAAACCTCACAGAGAACCGTGAGATCAACAGAACACCACAAGAGCATGCTGAAAAGCTCAAATACAAATACGTCACTTGTTATAACAGGTCATTAATAAAAGAATGCACATCAACATATCATAGGACAACGAATACTCGCATCAACATCATCATATACAATATCATTCAAATTGTTTAGCCTTAAGCTAACATTGCTAATAATAGAATGTTTAATAACACAGTAATATATCATAACCATAATTGCTTTATAAGATAAATAAAATGTGTTTTGACTCAAGCATGATTAACACGATTTGAAAAAATATGCTCTCAATATTCAACAGGATTTTCTTTGCCCTCGAGCAAGTGCTCTGACTTCTGTGCAGCGATGCTTTGTAATTTTCACAATTAGTCTACAGTCATCGGTTTATGTTTATAACACAGATTAAGAGCTACATTAAAGCAACTGATACAGGAAGTGAAATCACGCACTTCAACAACGGCCTGAAAACAACATGACGGTTGCCATGGCAGGAGGCAGAAATAACAGTGAAGTTCATATCACACAGCCTTAATGGTGTGGTTAAAAGGTTAAGAGTCTTAGAAAACCCTTATAATGCATATATGACATGAAGCATTGTTAGGAAACTTATAATAAATAAGGTTTATAACACCATTAAGATTAGCCAAGCTTAAAATTCAGCTAACTTATATAAACTGTTAGAATGTTTAATTGACCTACAGATGCAGCTATAACTTTCAATATTCTATTACAAAGCTTAGTCCACCTCATAATGCAGCTATGACTTTATATAAATGGTTATGAAGCTTAAGCCACCTCATAATGCAACAAACTTTATAAACAAACCGAATAAAGTGAACTTTCAATAAGCTCAACTGACCTTATAATGCAGCTATATGAAAATTACTAAGAATTTTTAGATCACATTATCTCACAAAAATAACTTAACAAATAAACTCATAATAGAGCTGCCAAAAACTTAGATAACTGTACCATTTGACTATAATTATAAGCAAATTGTTATAAAGCATGTTATAATGTATATAAAGTTATTTCATAAGAAATGTATGAGCTTTATAACTGCAAAAAGCAGACTTAGTCATTTAACTGCTATAAAGCTTTGCTTGGAATATAGCAATGTTAATACATTAAATTGTGTATAAAGCTTAATAACAATTGTAGGTAGGTTAAGGATGATTATAATGCTACAGAAAAACTAAAGAAGCTAAGAATTGAAGTTGTAAAGTGCTGTTATGAAATGTCTATGCAGTTACAGAGAAACTTATAAAGCATACCTGGTGTTAACAAGCAGGGTACATTTTCATTTACAGCATTTGGCAGACGCAATTATCCAGAGCGACATACAAAAGTGCTTAAGTCTCTTAAAGATTATTACAATTAGCTCAAGGTTTAAAAATGCTATGAAGCTGTAAAAAGCAGTTATGAAGCTTTGGTAGAGGCATAAAGCAGGTGAAAGCTTATTAAATGCTTATGAAGCAACAAGAAAATTATAATAAAGGCTTACTGAAAAATACAAAGTTACAGAGAAACTATAATATAGACACTAAAAGCTTTATAAAATGATATGAAGCTATAAATAACAATTATAAAGCTTAGGCATCTCGCTTTGCCCAATTTCACTATGGGGATTAATAAAATATACAACTGTAGCTGGTATTAAGCTTAAGTATAAATTAGCCATATTAGTGTAAAGATCAGTTATAAAGCTCAGAAACTGTACAAGGTAGTTAAAGGATTATTAAGACCCTATGAAGGTGTAAAGAGCTGTTATAAAGCTCAGGAACTGTACAAGGTAGTCAAATGCTTATAAAGACCCTATGAAGCTGTAAAGAGCTCTTATGAAGCTTGTGTAACATAAGTAGCTTAAGCCTAATTACAACCATATGAAGGTGTAAAGAGCAGTTATAAAGCTCAGGAACTGTACAAGGTAGTTAAAGGCTTATTAAGACCCCTATGAAGCTGTAAAGAGCTGTTATGAAGCTTGTGTACCGTATAAATTAGATTAAGCCTATTTACAACCCTATGAAGGTGTAAAGAGCAGTTATAGAGCTCAGGAACTGCACAATGTAGTTAAAGGCTTATTAAGACCCTATGAAGGTGTAAAGAGCAGTTATAAAGCTCAGGAACTGTACAAGGTAGTCAAAGGCTTATAAAGACCCTATGAAGTTATAAAGAGCTGTTATGAAGCTTGTGTACCATATAAAGTAGCTTAAGCCTAATTACAACCCTATGAAGGTGTAAAGAGCAGTTATAAAGCTCAGGAACTGTACAAGGCAGTCAAAGGCTTATAAAGACCCTATGAAGCTGTAAAGAGCTGTTATGAAGCTTGTGTACCATATAAAGTAGCTTAAGCCTAATTACAACCCTATGAAGGTGTAAAGAGCAGTTATAAAGCTCAGGAACTGTACAAGGTAGTCAAAGGCTTATTAAGACCCCATGAAGACCCTTATTAAGCCCCTATGAATCTATAAGCATAAGAGTCTTTGTGGGTGGTGTATAAAGTGATGAATGGTTTTAGTAAAACGCTATGAAGGTGTATAGAGCAGTTATGAAGCCTCTGTATAAAGCAGCTGAAGGCTAATTAAAGTGCTAAAAGTCAATGCTAACTCACCAGCAGACAGTCGGTGTTGATCTCTGACTTCGGATCTTTCAACATGGAATCGATTTTCTCAAAACGAGCCGATAAACTCTCCCCAGCAGACATTTTTATTTCTTTTTAAAGTCCAATCCCACGATAAATTAAAATATATATATATATAGTTTGTGTTTTAATCCTTGCGACCGTCCAGCTAATAAGTTTAGCCTGCTAGCTCCAGCTAGCTAACTTCCTTTTGACTCCGAGTCAACTGATCAGAGGAGCCGATTCTTCTGTCTTTTAACCTTTTCAGTCTCGTCACCGCGTATAAAGGAGCGAAACACGACAAAAATCCACATGTTCACAGAACAACAACAGTCTAAAAAATAAAAAGGGAGGTCGTTTTAATCCTGATTAGTCCATTGCAAGTCGGCAAAGAAAACAAAAAAAAGTTCCAGCAACTGATTTGAGCCTTAAATTAGCGCCCAAATCCTCACACAAGGAGTCGATGTGTTTAAAATGACTTATAAAGGCTCGGGAAGTGAATAAAAATCATATAGAACGTTATAAAGCTCCCAGGCCTGAATCCAGATCGCTGTGACAGCTGCAAAGAAGCGGCGGAAAAAAAAACTTCGCCTTCACAGTTTGAAACAGTTAAAAAAAAAAGTAATGATCCGTGTTTTAAAAAGTGTCCTGTGTGTTTACACCTCAGCTTATAGACGTCACCAAGGCGTGCAGTAATCCGGACACGTCTACTGGCGTCCACACAGCGACCTAACACTCGCTTATCGACGTTGTTTGTTTCAAAAATAATAAATTCTCCCAGTGCCCGAGCAACATGTCCGCCTTCCTGTTCAAACTGCTTTAAAACTTAGTGCGGAACGCGCATGCGCAACACGCCTCTAAGGCTCGTACACGTTAAAGCGAACTGCGCATGCGTTACATCTGTATTATCGGTATACAATGATTATGAGCCTACATGCCAAAAACAAAAGTGATGTCAGAAAGACTTTTAATGAGATAAACTAAGCTTTGCTACTGCTACTGCTTCTACTACAACCACCACCACCAACAACAAACAATACTCTTCTTCGTCTTCTTCCTCTTATTATTATTATTATTATTATTATTATTAATAATAATAATTAAAGCTGCAAGCAGCATTTCCCGGGTTCAAGCGTTTAAGGCCTTTAGGGAGTTTAAGGCCTTAAAGGATTTTCACATACACAAAGTGACCCACAAGTTACAGAGGGTGGCACCCGCTCCTAACCTAGTGTCTCTAATACAGAAAAGCTTACCAACGTGTTGCACAATATGTGTCATGTGAAGTACTCACCTGTCCAGTTTTCCCTAAAATAAACAAAGTCATATCCATAAAGCGAAGAAACACAAGCATCCAGATGCAGAACGAATGACCCGCAAGTCACATACACAAAGTGACCGGCAAGTCACATACACAAAGTGACCGGCAAGTTATAGCGCCACCAAGTGGCCAATCGCCACGGTTTTTGAACTGTGACCTCAGTTTGACCTCTGACACATGTGAAAGAGGTCAAACTGAGGTCACAGTTCAAAAACCGTGGCGATTCTCAGAATCAGAATCTTAAGAATTCGATTCTTCACAAAATTGGGTTTTTGGACTGTTGGTGGCGCTAGAGGGCTTTTTTTTAAAAAGGGCTGTTTTTAGTGATTTTTCCGTTATAGCGCCGCCAAGTGGCCAATCGCCGCGGTTTTTGAACTGTGACCTCAGTTTGACCTCTTTCACATGTGTCCCAAGTTTGGTGTTGATAGCTCATTTAGTTCTTGAGTTATTGACATTTTAGTAAAACTGGCTCCTCACAGTCCAAACGTTTTGGGGCCCCTTAAGGACCCTGAATCAAAATTTCGACTTTTTTTCGATAATTATTGTCATTGAGACTCCAGAGAATATTACTGCACTGGATTGGTCTTGATCAGGCGAAAAACCTAGGACTAGTTAGCAAAAGTAGGTTTCGGATAAAATGCGCTATAGCGAAAAAATGTAATGGCGGAAATGAAATCGGAGATATATGTTTTTTAAGTCATGAGCCAAGGATTCCAATGATATAAAGCACTTGAGATTTGGACATAGAGGTTTTAGGGGTTTAGGGGTTATGGGGACAAACTCGTTTTGGGGTGCTGAAGAGCGCCCCAAAACGTTCTTCAGCGCCCCAAGCTTTGCGCTTGAACCCTAATAATAATAATAATAATAATAAATATAGCTGCAAGCAGCGATACCGGGGTCAAGCCGATCAGATGCGCTCAGAACATGTCGCTGATGAAGCATACCAAGTTTCGTAGCGATATGGCATTGCATTCGTAAAATGTGTGTGTGTGTGTGTGTGTCTGTGTGTGTGTGTGAGTGTGTGTGAGTGTGTGTGTGTGAGTGTGTGTGTGTGTCTCTGTGCGTCTGTGTGTGTGTGTGAGTGCGTGTGTGTGTGTGTGTGCATGTCTGTGTGTCTGTGTGAGTCTTTGTGTGTGTGTGTGAGTGTGTGTGTGTGTGTGAGTGTGTGTTTGTCTGTGTGTGTGTGAGTGTGTGTGTATGTGTGTGAGTGTGTGTGTGTGTGTGTGTGTGAGTGTGTGTGTATGTGTGTGTGTGTGTGTGTGTGTGTGTGAGTGTGTGTGAGTGTGTGTGTGTGAGTGTCTGTGTGTGTCTGTGTGTCTGTGTGTGTGAGAGTGTGTGTGTGTGTATGTAAATGTGTGTGTAAGTGTGTGTGTGTTCCTCATATGTGAAAACATACTTAGCAATAAAGTGTGTGTGTGAGTGTGTCTGTGTGAGTGTGAGTGTGTCTGTGTGTGTGTGTGAGAGAGTGTGTGTGTGTGTGTGTTTGTGTGTGTGTGTGTGTAAATGTGTGTGTATGTGAGTATGTGTGTGAGTATGTGAGTGTGCGAGTATGGAAACTTGGTATGGTTCATCAGCGACATTGTGTGTCTGTGTGAGTGTGTGTGTGTGTGTGAGTGTGTGTGTGTGTGAGAGTGTGTCTGAGAGTGTGTGTGTGTAAATGTGTGTGTATGTGAGTGTGTGTGTGAGTGTGTGTGTGTGAGTGTGTGTGTGAGTGTCTGTGTGTATGTGTGTATGAGTGTGTCTGTGTGAGTGTGTGTCTGTGTGAGTGTCTGTGTGTGTCTCTGTGTGTGTGTGTGAGTGTCTGTGTGTGTCTGTGTGTCTGTGTGTATGTGTGTGTGAGTGTGTCTGTGTGAGTGTGTGTGAGTGTGTGTGTGAGTGTGAGTGTGAGTGCGTGTGTGTGTGTCTGTGTGAGTGTGTGTGTGTGAGTGTCTGTGTGTGTCTGTGTGTCTGTGTGTGTGTGTCTGTGTGTGTGTGAGAGTGTGTGTGTGTGTGAGTATGTGAGTGTGCGAGTGTGAGTAAGTGTGTGTGTTTAAATGTGTGTGTAAATGTGTGAGTAAGTGTGTGTGTGTTCCTCATAAAGACCTTTGTGATTCTGATTCTGATTCAGATGTTGCAAGAATTTTGCCTCTAGGCCTTACGATTCAGCACAAAAGTGGGTTTTTGGACTGTTGGTGGCGCTAGACGGTTTGAGCTAGACACACCAAAGTTGCTACAGTAACTTCTAAGACTGGCCTCTACATGTGTACCAAATTTCATAACTTTCCTACGTACGTGACCCTCAAGTACACAAAGTGACCCTCAAGTCACATACACAAAGTGACCGGCAAGTCACATACACAAAGTGACCAGCAAGTCATGTACACAAAGTGACCCGCAAGTCACATACACAAAATAACTAAGAAATTGGGATACATAAACAGTCTGACATACTAAAACCGAATGAACAACAATAGAGCCCTCTAATTGAAGCTGAATGTGCTTGGAGGAGAGCACTAATTTTAGAACACTGAGAGCACTGATTCTAGAACTGTATTCGGACTGTGATGTCACACAGGATAATGAAGATTAACAGGAGATGTCCAATGGTAGGAATCTGAAAAGATCCCAATCCAGTCGAGACCAATCCAGTGCAGTAATATTCTCTGGAGTTTCAATGTCAATAATTATCGAAAAAAGTCGAAATTTTGATTCAGGGTCCTTAAGGGGCCCCAAAACGTCCAGACTGTGAGGAGCCAGTTTTACTAAAATGTCAATAACTCAAGAACTAAATGAGCTATCAACACCAAACTTGGGACACATGTGAAAGAGGTCAAACTGAGGTCACAGTTCAAAAGGTCACTCGTATGGCAAAGATTCTGATTCTCAGAATCAGAATCTTTACCTTACGAGTCAGCACAAAATTGGGTTTTTGGACTGTTGGTGGCGCTAGAGGGCTTTTTTTAAAAAGGGCTGTTTTTGGTGATTTTTCCGTTATAGCAAAATTTCGACTTTTTTTTGATAATTATTGACATTGAGACTCCAGAGAATATTACTGCACTGGATTGGTCTCGATCAGGCGAAAAACCTAGGACTAGATCACAAAATTAGGTTTCGGACAAAATGCGCTATAGCGAAAAAATTTTCGGGGGTGAATGAAATCGGAGATATACGTTTTTTAAGTCATAAGCCAAGGATTCCAATGATATAAAGCACTTGAGATTTGGACATACGGTTTAGGAGTTATGGGCACAAATGCGTTGAGGGGCGCTGAAGCTCGGCTGAAACGAGTATCCGGTACGGATAAAGCACTTCTGCCGAGTACGAGTATTATACGAGTAATACGAGTCAATATCTGTGCTCGAATTGTATGAAAATCATCATTGGCTAGCTGATTGTGTCAGCGTTCTGTGATAGGCTAGTCACAGCGCCCCTCCCCTAAAGTGATAGGCTAGTCACAGCGCCCTCCCCTACAGTGATAGGCTAGTCACAGCGCCCCTCCCCTACAGTGATAGGCTAGTCACAGCGCCCCTCTCCTACACACATACAGATGTATTGTGTTGCTGTGTCTCGCTCTGCTCACTCACAGTCACACACAGAACAGCTCTCTGTCTCTCCCTCAGTCACTCGGGTTCATGGGTCTTTTCCGTTAACGTTTAGGGTTTCTTCAGCTTTTTACTTCGGGTTGTAACGTTAATAATACGTACTTACTAACCAGTAGAGTTCTGGTAAACGTGGGTTCGTTCAGACGTGGTGCTTGCTTGGTAGAATGCGACTCGCATTGCGTCTCTGCCTGTCGGAGATTTTTTTTCTTTTTTAAACCTTCAGCTGTCTCTAACCAGTAACCAGACACTGAGTGTCTGACACGTTTTTGCTGTATTTCATAAAAACATAAAGGTAGTAAGCTAGTGTTATAAAAATTACAAATTAATTATTACCGGTTAAAGCCCCGCCCATTTCAAGACAATAATAATAATAATAATAATAAAAATCCTAACAAAAACAATAGGTTTCCAGCGCTTCGCGCTTGAACCCTAATAATAAGAAAACTAACGATAACAATAGGTGTCTACACCCCTTCGGGGCTTGACCCCTAACAATAATAATAATAATAATAATACATTTTTGGAAACAAACATTTTTGGATGTATATATGTTACTCAATAACTCATAGGTTTAGCAAAAATCAAATCTAGCATTATTTTACAATCTCATTTTTTATTGTGACTATATATAGATTTATATTGAATGTATACGTTTTCTTTACATATTTACTTTGGCAGATTTTTACAAAACATTTCTTTATTCTTTCCCTGACAAGAAATATGGTTCAGACACTGTTAAAGCTCTAATAGTTTTAATACACATAGTTTGTATTTTAGGTCTAGGTTTGTTAAATTAACTAAAGACGTTTTAATTTAACTAGTCATAATCTTTGTTTATTCTATTTATTTCGCATTATTGCAGTGTATTGCTCATTAAGCAGGAAGTAGGCATGGTTTTGCAAGAGACCACAGCACAATATGTTACATCAATATAATTCATTCATTTTAAATGCATTTAAGAGCATTTAACTGACACAACTGTCACAATCAACACAACACCAGAGTGTATACACCTGGATGGTAAAGCTTGTTGAAGTGTGTTGTTCTTTATTTTCACAGATAAACAGCACATTCATTTGAATGTGAGATCTATGTCAGGGCCAGAACTTCCAGAATAACACGTCATCTGTTAGTGAAATAACATGTCATATGTTAGAGGAATAACACGTCATCTATTAGAGGAATAACATGTCAGGAGGAATAACATGTCATATGTTAGAGGAATAACACACCATCTATTAGAGAAATAACATGTCATATGTTAGAGGAATAACACACCATCTATTAGAGAAATAACATGTCATCTGTTAGAGGAATAACATGTCATCTGTTAGAGGAATAACATGTCCTCTGTTAGAAGAATAACATGTTTCTGTTAGAGGAATAATGTGCCATCTCTTAGAGGAATAACATGTTTCTGTTAGAGTAATAACATGTTTCTGTTAGGGGAATAACATGCCATCTCTTAGAGGAATAACATGTTTCTGTTAGAGTAATAACATGTTTCTGTTAGGGGAATAACATGTTTCTGTTAGAGGAATAATGTGCCATCTCTTAGAGGAATAACATGTTTCTGTTAGAGTAATAACATGTTTCTGTTAGGGGAATAACATGCCATCTCTTAGAGGAATAACATGTTTCTGTTAGAGTAATAACATGTTTCTGTTAGGGGAATAACATGTCATCTATTAGAGGAATAACATGGTTCTGTTAGAGGAACAACATGTCATCTGTTAGAGGAACAACATACCATCTGTTAGAGGAATAGCATGTCATCTATTAGAGGAATAACATGTTTCTGTTAAAGGAAAAACATGTCATCTGTTAGAGGAACAACATGTCATCTGTTAGAGGAATAACATGTCATCTATTAGAGGAATAACATGTTTCTGTTAGTGGAATAACATGTCATATGTTAGATGAATAACACGTGATCTATTGGAGGAATAGCATGTCAGGAGGAATAACATGTCATATGTTAGAGGAATAACACCATCTATTAGAGAAATAACATGTAATCTGTTAGAGGAATAACATGTCATCTGTTAGAGGAATAACATGTTTCTGTTAGAGGAACAACATGTCATCTGTTATAGGAACAACATGTCATCTGTTAGAGGAATAACATGTTTCTGTTAGAGGAATAACATGTTTCTCTTAGAGGAATAACATGTCACCTGTTAGAGGAATAACATGCCATCTGTTAGAAGAATAACGTCATCTATTAGAGGAATAATATGTTTCTGTTAGAGGAATAACATGCCATCTGTTAGAGGAATAACATGTCACCTGTTAGATGGATACCATGCCATCTGTTAGAGAAATAACATGTGTTAGAGAAATAACATGTCATCTATTAGAAGAATAATATGTTTCTGTTAGAGGAATAACATGTCATCTGTTAGAGGAATAACATGTAATGTATTAGAGGAATAATATGTTTCTCTTAGAGGAATAACATGTTTCTGTTAGAGGAATAATATACCATCTGTTAGAGGAATAACATGTCAGGAGGAATAACATGTCATATGTTAGATGAATAACACACCATCTATTAGAGAAATAACATGTCATCTGTTAGAGGAATAACATGTCATCTGTTAGAGGAATAACACGTCCTCTGTTAGAAGAATAACATGTTTCTGTTAGAGGAATAACATGCCATCTCTTAGAGGAATAACATGTTTCTGTTAGAGTAATAACATGTTTCTGTTAGGGGAATAACGTCATCTATTAGAGGAATAACATGGTTCTGTTAGAGGAACAACATGTCATCTGTTGGAGGAACAACATACCATCTGTTAGAGGAATAGCATGTCATCTATTAGAGGAATAACATGTTTCTGTTAGAGGAATAACATGTCACCTGTTAGAGGAATAACATGCCATCTGTTAGAAGAATAACATGCCATCTATTAGAGGAATAATATGTTTCTGTTAGAGGAATAACATGCCATCTGTTAGAGGAATAACATGTCATCTGTTAGAGGAATAACATGTAATCTATTAGAGGAATAATATGTTTCTGTTAGAGGAATAACATGCCATCAGTTAGAGGAATAACATGCCATCTGTTAGAGGAATAATGTGCCATATGTCAGAGGAATAACATGTCACCTGTTAGAGGAATAACATGTCACCTATTAGAGGAATAACATGTTTCTGTTAGAGGAATAACATGTCACCTATTAGAGGAATAACTTGTCACCTATTAGAGGAATAACATGTTTCTGTTAGAGGAATAACATGTCATCTATTAGAGGAATAACATGCCATCTGTTAGAGCAGAGGTATTCAACTAAAATTTAAAGAGGTCCAGTAAGAGAAAATTTCTTGAAGCAAAGGTCCAGAAGATCATAATGTCTAACTAGTTAGTAGAGATGAGCCGGATACTCGGCTGAAACGAGTATCCGGTACGGATAAAGCACTTCTGCCGGGTACAAGTATTATACAAGTAATACGAGTCAATATCTGTGCTCGGATTGAATGAAAATCATCATTGGGTGTCTGATTGTGTCAGCGTTCTGTGATAGGCTAGTCACAGCGCCCCTCCCCTACAGTGATAGGCTAGTCACAGCGCCCCTCCCCTACAGTGATAGGCTAGTCACAGCGCCCCTCCCCTACAGTGATAGGCTAGTCACAGCGCCCCTCCCCTACAGTGATAGGCTAGTCACAGCGCCCCTCCCCTACAGTGATAGGCTAGTCACAGCGCCCCTCCCCTACAGTGATAGGCTAGTCACAGCGCCCCTCCCCTACACACATACAGATGTATTGTGTTGCTGTGTCTCGCTCTGCTCACTCACAGTCACACACAGAACAGCTCTCTGTCTCTCCCTCAGTCACTCGGGTTCGTGGGTCTTTTCCGTTAACGTCTAGGGTTTCTTCAGCTATTTACTTCGTGTTGTAACGTTAATAATACGTACTTACTAACCAGTAGAGTTCTGGTAAACGTGGGTTCGTTCAGACGTGGTGCTTGCTTGGTAGAATGCGACTCGCATTGCGTCTCTGCCTGTCGGAGATTTTTTTTCTTTTTTAAACCTTCAGCTGTCTCTAACCAGTAACCAGACACTGAGTGTCTGACACGTTTTTGCTGTATTTCATAAAAACATAAAGGTAGTAAGCTAGTGTTATAAATATTACAAATTAATTATTACCGGTTAATGCCCCGCCCATTTCAAGACAAGAAATGGTTACAAGAAACCCGCCTACTTCCGGGTTAGGCCACACCCACTCCGAGTACAGATACAGATACAGATAATTCATATGGTTAACAGATACGGATACAGATACAGATAATGCTGTACTCGCTCATCCCTACTAGTTAGTGTGATATACATTTAAGTAGCCTAGTAGTTGTATCAACATCTGCAAGCAATCAATACCTGACTGTCAAATCATATAAATTCAGTACAATTCAAAAACCTTTTGACAATATTTATTGTTACGTAACATAGAACTGAACATATGTATGATTGTAGATATGTATAATGTTCTCTTATTAAATAAATAAAAGGCTACATTTCAAAATAAGAGAAAATAAATAAAATGTGAAAATTGTGTATATTTAAATAAAGTGTTTAACTTTCCCTTTTATATCTGTGAGAGAACTGAGCTCTAGCTTGGCAGGATGTTAAACCTGGGCTTGAATGGAGTCAGGGCCGCTCTCATACACATGTGGAGGTGCTCATTAGTGACCCTGGAACTATATTTAGTTTGGATTATGTTCATTGTAGAGAAAGCTGCCTCACAGTTGTATGTAGAGCCAAACATGGTCAGGATGTATAGGGCTACTTCACTTAGACCTGGGAAATCTGTCTCAGGGACGCTGTCTTCAGATTTGAGTGGATATGTTTGTTCAAAAAAATTTTTGTCGTCTCATAATGGTATTTCACAATGCCTCATAATATGAGACATTCTGGTGTAGTGTGACGTGTGAACAGAAATCAGTCTCCGTTGCACTCGTCTGTTTCTCTCCCTTTCTCCGTCGCACTCGTCTGTTTCTCTCCCTTTCTCCGTCTCACTCGTCTGTTTCTCTCCCTTTCTCCGTCTCACTCGTCTGTTTCTCTCCCTTTCTCCGTCTCACTCGTCTGTTTCTCTCCCTTTCTCCGTCCCACTCGTCTGTTTCTCTCCCTTTCTCCGTCTCACTCGTCTGTTTCTCTCCCTTTCTCCATCCCACTCGTCTGTTTCTCTCCCTTTCTCCGTCTCACACGACTGTTTCTCTCCCTTTCTCCGTCTCACTCGTCTGTTTCTCTCCCTTTCTCCGTCTCACTCGTCTGTTTCTCTCCCTTTCTCCGTATGACTCGTCTGTTTCTCTCCCTTTCTCCGTCTCACTCGTCTGTTTCTCTCCCTTTCTCCGTCTCACTCGTCTGTTTCTCTCCCTTTCTCCGTCTCACTCGTCTGTTTCTCTCCCTTTCTCCGTCTCACTCGTCTGTTTCTCTCCCTTTCTCCGTCTCACTCGCCTGTTTCTCTCCCTTTGTTTTCTACTTCATGTGTAACTTTACTCTAATTCTCTCTCATCTGTCTTGCACTGTTGAGTCACAGTGTTTACTTCAGGAATACACAGACTTGATTGGTCTGTGCGTTTCCATTACCTTTACCGTAAAGACTGCAAAAGCTGCGCTGGTTAAAATAGAAGCGCTTCGTCAAGTTTTAAATCATAACCTTTAGTTTTGGCTGTAGGTCCGGGTCCGGATTGGGCAGCTTCTGGGTCCGGACCCGGACCGCGGTCCGCCTGTTAGTGACCTATGTGTTAGAGGAATAACATGCCATCTGTTAGAGGAATAACATGCCATCTGTTAGAGGAATAACATGCCATCTGTTAGAGGAATAATATGTCACCTGATAGAGGAATACTATGTTTCTGTTAGAGGAATAACATGCCATCTATTAGAGGAATAACGTCACCTGATAGAGGAATAACATGCCATCTATTAGAGGAATAACGTCACCTGATAGAGGAATAACATGCCATCTGTTAGAGGAATAATATGCCATTTGTTAGAGGAATAACATGCCATCTGTTAGAGGAATAATATGCCATTTGTTAGAGGAATAGCATGCCATCTGTTAGAGAAATAACCTTTCACTGGTTAGAGGAATAACATGTCATCTATTAGAGGAATAACATGCCATCTGTTAAAGGAATAACATGTCATCTATTAGAGGAATAACATGTAATCTGTTAGAGGAATAACGTCACCTGATAGAGGAATAACATGTCATCTATTAGAGGAGTAATATGCCATTTGTTAGAGGAATAACATGTCATCTGTTAGAGGAATAACATGTCACCTGATAGAGGAATAACATGCCATCTGTTAGAGAAATAACATTTCACTGGTTAGAGGAATAACATGTCATCTATTAGAGGAATAACATGCCATCTGTTAAAGGAATAACATGTCATCTATTAGAGGAATAACATGCCATCTGTTAGAGGAATAACGTCACCTGATAGAGGAATAACATGTCATCTATTAGAGGAGTAATATGCCATTTGTTAGAGGAATAACATGTCATCTGTTAGAGGAATAACATGTTACCTGATAGAGGAATAACATGCCATCTGTTAGAGAAATAACATTTCACTGGTTAGAGGAATAACATGTCATCTATTAGAGGAATAACATGCCATCTGTTAAAGGAATAACATGTCATCTATTAGAGGAATAACATGTCATCTGTTAGAGGAATAACGTCACCTGATAGAGGAATAACATGTCATCTATTAGAGGAGTAATATGCCATTTGTTAGAGGAATAACATGCCATCTGTTAGAGGAATAACATGCCATCTGTTAGAGGAATAACATGTCATCTGTTAGAGGAATAACATTTCATCTATTAGAGGAATAACATGTCATCTGTTAGAGGAGTAATATGCCATTTGTTAGAGGAATAACATGCCATCTGTTAGAGGAATAATATGCCATTTGTTAGAGGAATAACATGCCATCTGTTAGAATAATAATATTCCATTTGTTAGAGGAATAACATGCCATCTGTTAGAGGAATAACATCACCTGATAGAGGAATAACATGCCATCTGTTAGAGGAATAACATGTCATCTGTTAGAGGAATAACATGTCATCTATTAGAGGAATAACATGTCATCTGTTAGAGGAATAACATGTCATCTATTAGAGGAATAACATGTCATCTGTTAGAGGAATAACATGTCATCTGTTAGAGGAGTAATATGCCATTTGTTAGAGGAATAACATGCCATCTGTTAGAGGAATAATATGCCATTTGTTAGAGGAATAACATGTCATCTGTTAGAGGAATAACATGTCATCTATTAGAGGAATAACATGTCATCTGTTAGAGGAATAACGTCACCTGATAGAGGAATAACATGCCATCTGTTAGAGGAATAACATGTCATCTATTAGAGGAATAACATGTCATCTATTAGAGGAGTAATATGCCATTTGTTAGAGGAATAACATGCCATCTGTTAGAGGAATAACATGTCATCTATTAGAGGAATAACATGTCATCTATTAGAGGAGTAATATGCCATTTGTTAGAGGAATAACATGCCATCTGTTAGAGGAATAACATGTCATCTATTAGAGGAATAACATGTCATCTATTAGAGGAATAACATGTCATCTGTTAGAGGAATAACATGTCATCTATTAGAGGAATAACATGTCATCTATTAGAGGAGTAATATGCCATTTGTTAGAGGAATAACATGCCATCTGTTAGAGGAATAACATGTCATCTATTAGAGGAATAACATGTCATCTATTAGAGGAATAACATGTCATCTATTAGAGGAATAACATGCCATCTGTTAGAGGAATAATATGTCATCTGTTAGAGGAATAACATGTCATCTGTTAGAGGAATAACATGTCATCTGTTAGAGGAATAACATGTCATCTGTTAGAGGAATAACATGTCATCTGTTAGAGGAATAACATGTCATCTGTTAGAGGAATAACATGTCATCTATTAGAGGAATAACATGTCATCTATTAGAGGAGTAATATGCCATTTGTTAGAGGAATAACATGTCATCTGTTAGAGGAATAATATGTCATCTGTTAGAGGAATAACATGTCATCTGTTAGAGGAATAACATGTCATCTGTTAGAGGAATAACATGTCATCTATTAGAGGAATAACATGTCATCTATTAGAGGAGTAATATGCCATTTGTTAGAGGAATAACATGTCATCTGTTAGAGGAATAACATGTCATCTATTAGAGGAATAACATGTCATCTATTAGAGGAATAACATGTCATCTATTAGAGGAATAACATGCCATCTGTTAGAGGAATAATATGTCATCTGTTAGAGGAGTAATATGTCATCTGTTAGAGGAATAACATGTCATCTGTTAGAGGAATAACATGTCATCTGTTAGAGGAATAACATGTCATCTGTTAGAGGAATAACATGTCATCTGTTAGAGGAATAACATGTCATCTGTTAGAGGAATAACATGTCATCTATTAGAGGAATAACATGTCATCTGTTAGAGGAATAACATGTCATCTATTAGAGGAATAACATGTCATCTGTTAGAGGAATAACATGTCATATGTTAGAGGAATAACATGTCATCTGTTAGAGGAATAACATGTCATCTGTTAGAGGAATAACATGTCATCTGTTAGAGGAACAATATGTTTTAAAAAACAGGACATTTGGTTCTAAAATTGACCAAAACGTAACTGTCCATTTCAACCCTTCTGCGAATCAGACATCACTAGTCGCTCTGTGAGCTGGTCATTGTCTGTGTGAGCTCAGCAGGCCGTGCAGTCGATAACAGATAGGTTCGATGAGCTTCCCAGCGCGTGCAGACGCAGCGTCATTCAGCTCTACATGTTCGAATGAAAGCGGTCCGTGCGCGCGCGCAGGTTTAAACAGGATTCCCACACACACACACACACACACACACTTACATACGGACACGGACACGGACACGGACACGCCATGTCTGTATTCACCGGTACGCTCATTTACACACTTTATATCCGAGAGGATTTTACACTGTGTGACTGAGTGTGTGTGTGACCGGAAGTTAGCTAACAGGACTAGCTTAGCTCAGAGTGATGTGTGTTTCAGTGCTTTATTGTTTACTAATGAAACCTTTCATCAAACTTTCACGCGGTCAGAGAACTTTAATGAAACGGTAGTGATGTGTTGTTAGAGCTCGAGGCTACGTGACTCAGCATGCTAAGCTAACGATGCTAAGCTAATCCAGGTGCTGCTGCTGCTGAATCACCTGCTTACAGCTGACTGTAAATTTTATACAGTATATGTGTTGTTTTATTTATTATACACCATTTAAATAGCACTAATAATCTTCTTCTTCTTCTTCTTTCGGCTTTTCCCTTCAGGGGTCGCCACAGCGAATCATCTCTCTCCACCTAACCCTATCTTCTGCATCCTCAACACTTGCACCCACTAGCTTCAAATCCTCATTAATTACATCCATATACCTCCTCTTTGGCCTTCCTCTTTGCCTCCTGCCTGGCAGCTCCATGTCCAACATTCTCCTACCAATATACTCACTCTCCCTCCTCTGAACATGTCCAAACCATCTTAATCTCGCCTCCCTAACTTTGTCCCCCAAACGTCCAACATGGGCTGTCCCTCTGATGTACTCGTTCCTAATCCTGTCCAATCTTGTCACACCCAAAGAGAACCTCAACATCTTCAGTTCGGCTACCTCAAGCTCTGACTCCTGTCTCTTCTTCAGTGACACTGTCTCTAAACCATACAGCACGGCCGGTCTCACCACTGTCCTGTACACCTTCCCCTTGATTCTTGCTGATATTTTCCTATCACACAGAACTCCTGACACCTTTCTCCACCCACTCCAACCTGCCTGCACTCGCTTCTTTACTTCTTTCCCACTCTCTCCATCACTCTGGACTGTTGACCCCAAGTACTTAAACTCCTGTACCTTCTTCACCTCTTCACCCTGTAACCTTACTATTCCACTTCTCTCCCTTTCATTCACACACATGTACTCAGTCTTACTACGACTGACTTTCATTCCTCTTCTCTCCAGCGCAAACCTCCACCTCTCCAGGTTTTCCTCCACCTGCTCCCTGCTCTCACTACAGATCACAATGTCATCTGCAAACATCATCGTCCAAGGAGACTCCTGTCTGACCTCCTCTGACAACTGGTCCATCACTATAGCAAACAGGAAGGGGCTCAGAGCCGATCCCTGATGCAGTCCCACCTCCACTGTAAACTCCTCTGTCTGACCTACAGCACACCTCACCACTGTCCTGCTCCTCTCATACATGTCCTGCACCACTCTGACATACTTCTCTGCTACTCCTGACTTCCTCATACAGTACCACAGCTCTTCTCTTGGCACCCTGTCATACGCTTTCTCTAAGTCTACAAACACACAGTGCAACTCCCTCTGACCATCCCTATACTTCTCCATCAACATTCTCAGAGCAAAAATTGCATCTGTTGTGCTCTTTCTGGGCATGAAGCCATACTGCTGTTCACAAATTTCCACCACCTTCCTTAACCTAGCTTCCACTACTCTTTCCCACAACTTCATTGTATGGCTCATCAACTTTATCCCCCTATAGTTACTGCAACTCTGCACGTCACCCTTATTCTTAAAGATCGGCACTAACACACTCCTTCTCCATTCCTCAGGCATCCTCTCACTTTCTAATACCCTGTTGAACAAACTAGTTAAAAATTCCACTGCTGCCTCTCCTAGACACTTCCAGACCTCTACCGGGATGTCGTCAGGACCAACTGCCTTTCCACTTTTCATCCTCTTCAAAGCCTTCCTGACTTCATCCTTTCTAATCTTATCTACTTCCTGTTCCACAGAGTTCACCCCTTCTACTCTTTTTTCCCTCTGATTTTCCTCATTCATCAGCTCCTCAAAGTATTCCTTCCATCTCCTCTGTACACTCTCCTCACTTGTGAGCACCCTTCCATCTCTATCCTTAATAATTCTAACTTGCTGCACATCCTTCCCATCTCGATCCCTCTGTCTAGCTAACCTGTACAAGTCCTTCTCTCCTTCTCTAGTGTCTAACCTAGTGTACAACTCATCATATGCCTTCTGCTTGGCCTTAGACACCTCCCTCTTCACTCTGCGCTGTAACTCCTTGTATTCCTGTCTATTCTCTTCAGTCCTGTCCATATCCCACTTCTTCTTGGCTAATCTCTTCCTCTGTATACTATCCTGAACTTCCTCATTCCACCACCAAGTCTCCTTATCTTCTTTCCTCCTTCCAGATGACACACCCAGCACCTTTCTCCCTGTCTCCCTGATCACTTCTGCTGTAGTTTCCCAGTCATCCGGCAGCACTACCTGACCACCCAGAGCCTGCCTCAACTTCTGTCTAAATTCCTCACAACATTCCTCCTTTTTCAGCTTCCACCACTTAGTTTTCTTCTCTATCTTTGACCTCTTCCTCTTACAGACCATCAGAGTCATCCTACACACCACCATCCTATGCTGTCTGGCTACACTCTCTCCCACTACCACTTTACAGTCACTAATCTCTTTCAGATTGCCTCTTCTACAAAGGATGTAGTCTACCTGTGTTTTCCTACCTCCACTCTTGTAAGTCACTCTATGTTCCTCCCTCTTCTGAAAATACGTGTTAACCACAGCCATGTCCATCCTCTTAGCAAAGTCTACTACCATCTGTCCTTCAAGGTTCCTTTCCTTAACTCCAAACTTGCCCATCACCTCCTCATCACCTGTGTTCCCCTCACCAACATGTCCATTAAAATCTGCTCCTATCATCACTCTCTCGCCCGTGGGAATACTCTCAATCACCTCATCGAATTCACACCAGAATCTCTCTTTCTCCTCTAACTCACAACCTACCTGTGGGGCATAACCACTAACAACATTCAACATCACCCCTTCAATCTCTAACTTCAGACTCATCACCCTGTCTGACACTCTCTTCACCTCCAGAACATTCCTCACAAACTCCTCCTTCAGGACCACACCTACCCCATTTCTCTTACTATCCACACCATAATAAAACAGCTTGAATCCTGCTCCTATACTACGAGCCTTGCTACCCTTCCACTTGGTCTCCTGTACACACAGTATATCCACCTTCCTTCTCTCCATCATATCAGCCAGCTCTCTACCTTTCCCTGTCATAGTACCAACATTCAGAGTCCCTATTCTCAGTCCTACACTCTTACCTTTCCTCTTCTCTCTCTGTCTGTGCACTCTCCTCCCTCCTCTACTCCTTCGACCAACAGTAGCCCAATTTCCACCGGCGCCCTGTAGGTCAACGGCGCCGATGGCGGTCGTTGTTAACCCGGGCCTCGACCGATCCGGTATGAAATTCTTACTGACAACTCGCATGGTTAGATTTGGCAATGTTTTATGCCGGATGCCCTTCCTGACGCAACCCTCTCTATTTATCCGGGCTTGGGACCGGCACAGAAGTCACTGGACTGTGACCCCCATGGCTAGATTAAATAGCACTAATAATAACAATAATAAAACTAACTTTGTGTTCTGGGCCACACCTAGATAGCTAACTTAAACTAGCCTACTAGCTTTGTAGCTAGCATTCAATGTATACAGCAGGGCGTTAATGGAAGTGTATCCTGTTTAATACAGGTGTGTTGTTATTATAGGGGCATTTAAATACACAAGGTTTACCGACACTAGTGAGTAATATTACAGTGAACAGGATATCAGATTAAAGTTAGCTGGTGGCGCTGTGTGATATTACCGTCAGTGTGTGTCTGTGTGTGTCTGTGTGTGTGTGTGTCTGTGTGCGTCAATGTGTGTGTGAGTGTGTGTCTGTGTGTCTGTGTGAGTGTGTGTCTGTGTGTCAGACTGTGTGTGTGTCTGTGTGTCGGAGTGTGTGTGTCTGTGTGTCAGACTGTGTGTGTGTCTGTGTGTCAGACTGTGTGTGTGTCGAAGTGTGTGTGTCTGTGTGTCGGAGTGTGTGTGTCTGTGTGTCTGTGTGTCGGAGTGTGTGTGTGTCAGTGTGAGTGTGTGTGTGTCAGTGTGAGTGTGTGTGTGTCAGTGTGAGTGTGTCAGTGTGTGTGTCAGTGTGAGTGTGTGTGTGTCAGTGTGTGTGTCAGTGTGAGTGTGTCAGTGTGAGTGTGTCAGTGTGAGTGTGTGTGTGTCAGTGTGAGTGTGTGTGTGTGAGTGTGTGTGTGTGTGTGTGAGTGTGTGTGTGTGTCAGTGTGAGTGTGTGTGTCTGTCTGTGTGTCTGTCTGTGTGTCTGTCTGTGTGTCTGTCTGTGTGTCTGTCTGTGTGTGTGTCTGTGGGTGTGTCAGAGTGTGTCTGTGTGTGTGTGTGTGTCTGTGTGTGTGTCGGAGTGTGTGTGTCTGTGTGTCGGAGTGTGTGTGTCTGTGTGTCGGAGTGTGTGTGTGTCTGTGTGTCGGAGTGTGTGTGTGTCTGTGTGTCGGAGTGTGAGTGTGTGTGTGTGTCGGAGTGTGTGTGTGTCTGTGTGTCGGAGTGTGAGTGTGTGTGTCTGTGTGTCGGAGTGTGAGTGTGTGTGTGTGTGAGTGTGTGTGTCAGTGTGTGTGTGTCAGTGTGAGTGTGTGTGTGTCAGTGTGTGTGTGTGTCGGAGTGTGTGTGAGTGTGTCTCTGTCTGTGTCTCTGTCTGTGTCTCTGTCTGTGTGTCTGTCTGTGTGTCTGTCTGTGGGTGTGTCAGAGTGTGTCTGTGTGTGTGTGTGTCTGTGGGTGTCTGTGGGTGTGTCTGTGTGTGTGTCAGAGTGTGTCTGTGTGTGTGTGTGTACAGGAGTGGCCTGGTCAGAGATGAACATGTGTATGATGATTCTGAGCTAAACTGGTGTCTGTGTGTTATTGTGTTCCACCAGTTTAGCACAGAATCATCATACACATGTTCATTTCTTTCTCTCTCTCCTTCTTTTATTCACCTGTCAGTCTCCTCCACATCTCAGTGTTTTCTTTCTTTCTTTCTTTTTTTTCCAAACAGTTTTTGTTATAAACTTAAAGTAATTTTCTTTCTATTATTTACGCTAAGCTCTTCAGGGTTTCGGTCTCTGCTCGTCTCTCTGTGATGTTTAGTGATCGTGTTTGTGTTTGACAGTAAATGTGAAATGGGGTAAGGAGAAGTTTGAGGCGGTGGAGCTGAACACCGAGGAACCCCCGATGGTGTTTAAAGCCCAGCTCTTCGCTCTAACCGGTGTTCAGCCAGATCGACAGAAGGTCATGATTAAGGGAGGAACGCTAAAGGTGCGTCACACACACACACACACACACACACACACACACACACACGGGTATAGAGCACCTCTATAAAGCTGTCATGCTGCTCTCTGTATGAAATCTTTACACTCGCGCTCTCTCTCGCTCTCTCTCTCTCTCTCTCTCTCTCAGGATGAGGAGTGGGGAAACATTAAGATCAAAAACGTGAGTACAGCTAAAAGTCATCTCTGAGGAAAGAGATTAACAGAGAAAGAACAAAAACTCAGGTGTGTGTGTGTGTGTGTAGGGTATGACGTTCTTGATGATGGGATCGGCTGACACGCTGCCCGAAGAGCCGGCCGTCCGTCCGATGTTTGTAGAGGACATGACGGAGGAGCAGCTCGCTTCAGCCGTGAGACACTTGTTTATTTATCAGTATTATTGATGTTATTATTTCAGAGATAACATAAACTCTCCGTATTGTGTGTGTGTGTGTGTAGATGGAGTTACCATGTGGACTGACGAATTTGGGGAACACGTGCTACCTGAATGCCACAGTGCAGTGTCTCCGCTCAGTGCCTGAACTCAGAACCTCTCTCAAGAAGTGTGTGCGCTAATAACTCCTAATTACAGAACTGTCATTTACTGTGTGTGTGGAGGAACTTGAGACATTTGTGTGTGTGTGTGTGTGCAGGTATTCTGGTGCGTTGAGGTCCTCTGGAGCAAATGCGCCATCTCAATACATCACAGCAGGTCAGTGTGTTATTTTCAGGACAGAAATATGGGTGGTGCTACAAACCATGCTGACCACAGATTGATCCAACAGAGTAGTAACACTGTTCTGTCTCGGGTCACAATTGTGTGTGTGTGTGTGTGTGTGTGTGTGTGTAGCACTGCGTGACCTGTACGAGTCGATGGATAAAACGTCCTCTAGTATCCCCCCAATCATCTTGCTGCAGTTCCTGCACATGGCCTTCCCTCAGTTTTCTGAGAAAGATGATCAGGGACAGTACCTACAGCAGGTAAATATACTACACCCTCATCCCTACACCCTGCTCCTTACACATAACACCAAAGGGCCAACAGGTAACTGATCTCTTCCCCCTCTACTCTGAACCATACATCCCTAAACCTAAAGGGTCATTAGGTAATTAATAACTACCCCCTGATCTCTGCATTCTACCCCCTCAATAACTCTCATCGTATCTGTGTGTTCAGGATGCCAATGAGTGCTGGGTTCAGTTGATGCGGGTTCTCCAGCAGAAATTAGAAACTCAAGAATCTGAAACCCCCATTCAGGTAAGACACAAGTTATATAGTTAACAACAAGAAGTGTCTTAAAAATGTGTCGCTGTAAAAACGTTCCTGGTTTACAGATGAGTGACAGTGATGGCGGCGCTGCAGCTGCATCCACAAAGAAAAACTTCATTGACCAGTTTTTTGGGGTGGAGTTTGACACTACGTATCCTTTAAGATCTGTAATGCTGATTCTGGTTCACAGTGTTGGACATTTATTTATATGCTTCAGAAAACCGAGTCGGGCCGACAAACAAAACAAACATGTAGCCAATGAGCAGAAAGGGGTGTGTCTTGTCGATATGGGCGGAGATAGTGTTCAGTGCGCATGTGTGACATTAGCAGAAAGCGGTTTTAACATTGACATGGAGGATAAAAACAAAGAAAGAAAGAGAAGAAAGGCTTACGATAAGGTAAGAAGTAGGACGTGTTAATATAGGATCAGCTTTCCAGCGCTGGAGAGAACTGAACGTCTTCGGCGTGAAACAGAGCTAAACCTTTCACAGTACAACACACAGTACTACACAAACACATGTGTATTACCATAGTATTACTCATTGAGTTCATTTTCTGATTAAAAATATCCCCTCGGCCAGCCGCCCCAACAGGTTCCACCATAATAGTTGCCTGGGTTACGTATGTATGTGTGGGCGGAGCTATCAAAACAGGCGGAGCTATCAAAACAGGGGAGACACCCATTTGGTTTAGGGGCGTGTTTGTTTTGGTGATTTCAAATGTCAACATTGGCTTTCACACATCGTGCACCGCACCTTTAACTCATCCATGTGCAGAATGAAGTGTACAGAGTCAGAGGACGAGGAACCTGTCAAAGGTATGGAGAGCAATCTGCAGCTCAGCTGCTTCATCAACCAGGAGGTCAAATATCTAGCAACCGGCATTAGATTGGTGAGTATCTGAAGGGGGGGGATACTCTGAATTCTGATTGGACAAAATTTGACCAATTTTCTGTATTGTAATGCAGTTTCGAAGCACAGGTTTATATTAAAGCATTTGAATGCTAATGTTAATATAATATAATGTTGTTTTTGTAGTAACAGCTCACTGACAGGGACTTGGAGATGTGCTGTAATAAAAGTATAACAGATTTCTTTCTTTCTTTCTTTTCTGAGTTTATACTAATCCTGTTAATATCTTCCTTCTCTCTTAATCCAGCGACTACAAGAGGAAATAACAAAATTTTCTCCGTCTCTACAAAGAGACGCTCTCTATACGAAATCGGTACGACGCTAAAACGTTTTTATTATTATTATTTGTATGCTGTTTTTTCTTTTTTTTTTTAAAAAAATGCATGTTTGTTTATCTGTGCGTTCCAGTCTAAAATCAGTCGTCTCCCAGCGTACCTGACTGTTCAGATGGTTCGCTTCTACTACAAGGAGAGGGAGTCTGTTAACGCCAAAGTCCTCAAGGTAAGATCACTTTACGTAACCTCAGTACACCACCTCAGCTATACACCCTTTGTTGTGCAACATGTCCTGGACTAGGGCTTAGGCTTAGAGGTGAAATTAGACAGGGTCCGGTTCCACCCACAGTACTTTTAGTTCTGCTGCTAGACAAATATCAATCATGTATATTTGGGTTCTGCTAAATCTTGATCATTTTGCACATAGGACGTGAAGTTCCCCCTCATGCTGGACGTGTATGAGATGTGCACTCCTGAGCTGCAGGAAAAAATGGTGCCTGTGAGGTCCAAGTTTAAGGAAATGGAGGACAGAAAGCTGGAGGAACAGCAGCAGAAGGTAAGGTTTCAGCCACTCGTTTATCCTCTCCTTGTGTGTTCTCATGTCAGTAGTTACATTGCTCCTCATTTCTGTTCCACAGATCAATAAGAAGATCGAAGCCCCGAAAGAAGTGAAATATGAAGACTTTTCTTTTCCTAACGGTGTGTGTTTGTGTGCATTCCTGTGTAAATGTTTATGCTAACACGGGTTAGACAATTGTGATAACGTTTCATTGATGTGCAGATCTGGGCTCCAATAATAGCGGTTACTACGACCTGCAGGCTGTCCTGACGCATCAGGGCCGCTCAAGCTCCTCTGGCCATTATGTCGGATGGGTCAAGAGGAAAGAAGGTGATTTCTCAAAATGAAAGTACAAACGTTTAACTAACTTAAACAGCTCCCACTCTGAACTCCACCTTAACCAGTCAGGCCATAGCTCCCACTCAGATATCCACCTTAACCAGTCAGGCCACAGCTCCCACTCAGATATCCACCATAACCAGTCAGGCCACAGCTCCCACTCAGATATCCACCTTAACCAGTCAGGCCACAGCTCCCACTCTGAACTCCACCTTAACCAGTCAGGCCACAGCTCCCACTCTGAACTCCACCGTAACCAGTCAGGCCACAGCTCCCACTCAGATATCCACCTTAACCAGTCAGGCCACAGCTCCCACTCTGAACTCCACCATAACCAGTCAGGCCACAGCTCCCACTCAGATATCCACCTTACAGCTCCCACTCAGATACCAGCTACACTTTAAACAGTGTCATGAGACATGTATAAACACTGCAGTAGATTATGTATAGAATAAGCCACGCCCACAAAAGACAAACCTGTCATTGTTTTTTCTTCTTTATATTCATGCAGACGAGTGGGTGAAGTTTGATGATGACAAGGTGAGCGTGGTCACACCTGAGGACATCCTGAAACTGTCTGGAGGCGGAGATTGGCACATCGCCTATGTGCTAGTTTATGGGCCGCGGCGTCTGGAATGCGTTGAAGAAGAACAGATACAATAACGCGCGCGCGCAAATTTAAGTCCGTTCGTTCTCTCCGACCGTGCCTGCACTGACGCTAACACCACTTCTGTATAATTATTGACTGATGGTTTTTTCTCTAAAGATATCTGTGATCTAAACACAATAAAAAGATGCAGATGGTGTTGAACCGTGTTAATGCAACATGACTGATGTTTATTTGCAAATACATCAAATATGTACAAAACACCATGTGGGAAGGGGAAAAAAATTAAAATATGAGATACGCTAATTTGCTTTTAGCACAGTGCTAATGAAAGCACAGTCACTAGCAAAGAGCTCAGTGTCAAACACAACGTGCAGACCGATGAGGTGCATTTAGCTCCACCCCCTCGATTAAAGAACTCCCGTTCCCATACGTCAGCTAACAGACGGATCGTTAGCACTGTGCTAAGTGAAGTCATGTTTCACTGAAGCCCTGTGCGATGCTAATTAAAATTGTATTTGATATATTTTATTGTTATAATTTAATTTTCATAATCAGCAAAGGACGACTTATTGTAGAAATGTTTACTTTAAAATATAATACCTCATTTAATGTTCACTTGAATTTTAATTTTTTAAAATGATATTCAGATTTTGGAAATCATTCCTGTCATTATTATTATTATTATTATTATTATTATTATTATCTAGATTCTAGAAGAATGCACTGGAAGCATCCATATCTCTGATGGAGCAGTATCTTGTTCTTACCAGAGCTCCTTTTGCTTGTTCTTGTAAAAGAGAGCTCAGTTTTTAGTCCATCATAACATCAGACTCATTGTTATTTACAGACTCTTTCCAGAACCTCGGTGTCTATTTGCAAAGCATTAATAGCTGTTTTAACAATAGCAGATGAGTGAAAAGAATAGTTTTGACAGAACATTTTAATGTTAGCCTTTCCCACATCCCACCATTGGCTAAGACTGTCAAAAGAAAGCTTCTTTGACCTCCAAATATTCCAATACCAGACAATTATAGTTTCATAAACATTTCTAAACACTAAATGTCCAGTGTGTGATTAGTGTAAAGAAACATTAGAGTGTGAATGGTGTAAATGTGAAGCTGCAGTTCTGCTGTTAGTAAGAGACTGTAAATGTCTTTGATTCCTCCAATGAAGAAACCTCACCAACACCTACTTAACCATTCCAGAACTAAGTGGACAGATTTCTAACATCATCACCATGTAGCGGGTCCCGGCTAGGTCCCCACTGGCAGATATATAGATAATCCAATAATAGGAGTGCTCTGGAAATATTAGAAATATTACAGAGAAATCAGAGACACAGGACAACATTTACGCACCGCTAAATGTCCCAGTGTAACGCTGCTCGTGGTTACTGCCACCCTGTGTCCAATTGATGAAATACATGTCATTGTGTGTTTTTCCCGTAATCTCTCATTAGTACGGTGGCCGAGAAGTGCAAAACAAATTAACAAATCCAAAAACACATTAACAAATCCAAGCCCTGGTGAGGTGGGACGAGTGCGAAAGTGCAATGCCTGCACTCTGAGGACCAATATACGTCAAGAAGGATGAAGGTTCACTTAAAGTTTAGTGCTGTCCACATGAATCACCCGACACACATCCTAAATATCCTGTTACTGAGACACAGAGTTGAAATGGAATAAAAGTTTGTAACTCAACTGGATTTTTCCATTGGATGTGGTAGCTTAGTGGTTAAGGTGTTGGGCTACTGATCGGAAGGTCATGGGTTCGAACCCCAGGTCCACCAAGCTGCCACTGCTTGGCCCCTGAGCAAGGCCCTCAATGCTCAGTTGTAAGTCACTCTGGATAAGGGTGTCTGCTAAATGCCGTAAATGTTATCATCCTGAAACATCTAAGGTCAGAGCAAAGTTAGTGTCTTGGTTGTTTTTTGGTTTTTTCCTTGTATTTCTGTGATTATTATTATTATTATTATTATTATTATTATTATTATTATTATTATTATTATTATTCAGCTTTCTGAACCAAGGTTGGGTTTGTGTCGCACAATGGATGATTACAGTTTGGCGGAATGTCCATTTAACTGTGTTGGAATTCTGCTTTATTTCATTGAAAATTGTGTTCCTAGACGCATACTAGAGTTTTCTTCCCGTTATTTTTTGGCATTCTGTCTGTGATACATAATACATAGATACATAGCACATAAACATGTTTTTGAAGCTCATATTGGACGCCATCTTGCCTCGAGGTTTTGCAGCAGGCATGAACTTCAAATTTAAATATTTAATATTTATCAGCTACCAGTGTAATTTAGAATCAGTCAATCCTGTCACCCAACATAAGTAGACATTACTGTATTCAGATGTTGAAATAAAATAATCTTTTTAATATTTCACTTTTATTTTTGAAAAGAATTGAACAAATCCCTTTTAGGCTCTGAATCCTGTCCATGACCCTCTCAATGGTGTCTCCTGGATCAACCAGGAGACTGCAAGGACTTAAACTCAGGGTAGTCACATTTATTTCAAACATCTCGTAATCTATATGGAAAAATAATAATAATTAAAATTAGACACTACATTACCAAAAAAGTAAGCATAAAACATAAAGCTTATTTAAGTATTTGTTTAATAGTGACTACAAAAAATATAAATATCATTTCCTCTCAGGAAAAAAACTTACATTCCACCGAAATTCGAATTTGAAATGCACGCTTGGTTCACGTGCCCTACTTTTATACACTCTGTTTACGCTCGTGCTGTAATGCTGCCACGAGAGCCAATCAGAGACGCCGTGGTGACGTACAGCTCTTTTTTAATTGGTCAGATCTGCGGGGCTCGTGCCTAGTTAAACGTCAAAACAGTGACTTTGTTAAGATTACCTCAGAAAACGTGGGAAAGTCCATCCGAAATGTTTATAACATATTAATTATTCATTCATTCATTCATCTTCTACCGCTTATCCGAACTACCTCGGGTCAGGGGGAGCCTGTGCCTATCTCAGGCGTCATCGGGCATCAAGGCAGGATACACCCTGGACGGAGTGCCAACCCATCACAGGGCACACACACACACACTCTCATTCACTCACACAATAACACACTACAGACAATTTTCCAGAGATGCCAATCAACCTACCATGCATGTCTTTGGACCGGGGGAGGAAACCGGAGTACCCGGAGGAAACCCCTGAGGCACGGGGAGAACATGCAAACTCCACACACACAAGGCGGAGGTGGGAATCGAACCCCCAACCCTGGAGGTGTGAGGCGAACGTGCTAACCACTAAGCCACCGTGACCCCACATATTAATTAAATCACATTTATTACTTATTATAAGTTAAACAGAATTTTTGATATTTGCAAGCAGGTCACCTGTAACCTATCGATCAACTCATTGATTCACACAAAAACATTATATCCACCAAAGCATATCGTTATATTTACAGTTCGGAAAAATATATTAACGGCTGTTAATCCTACAAAGCATATCGTTATGTTTAACTACGTTTGTCTGTATAACTATCATTTCCTCTGAGGAATCCGAAATCCAGGACCCAAAAGACATTCCCCTATACCGTTAGTCCACCCTCCTCCTTTTTGTGCTGCTGTAACAATCATTTGAATCATTTTGTGCTGCTATAAGAAAATAAAATAAAAATCTTTAATATTTTAAAATTTTATTTTTAATTATATTAAAATATGAATTATAAATTGAACAAATACAAACAATAAAAATGACTTGAAGTTCTATGAACAAAGCCTAACCTTAAAAGAGCCGTTGTGTTTACGTTGTTCGGTGTTGAACGGTTATCCGGCGAAGCCGTACAGAGTGTATATACGGGGGTATCTTTTTTAGGACCTGGATCCTCTCCTTGACCCTCCCAATAGTGTCTCCTGGATCAACCAGGAGGTTGAACTTATTGCCAGTGAGGGTTGTCACTCTGACTTCAAACATCTCTGTTGTAATCTATACGGAATAATTAAAATTAGACACTACATTACCAAAAAATTAAGCAGCACATGAAGCTTATTTAAGTGTTTGTTTACTAGTGACTACAAAAAATATAAATATCATTTCCTCTGAGGAAAAAAATGACTTACATTCAGCTGAAATTGAATTTGAAATTCGCCCTTAGTTCACGTGCCCTGCATATTGATGACATCATCACTGATCTGCTGTATAAAGAGGAAGCAGAAGAAGAAGGTGGAGGGTGTTAGTAGTGGTGGTTGATTGTAGTGTTGTGAGAGATTGTTTTTGACTTCTGCCTGTTTCTGACTCTGAGCTTGGTTTTCCCTTGTAATTGTTGCTGTGGTTACATATAAATATATATCACTGTATATTGTTCACTGTGTCACTGGCAGTAGGGGTTTGGCTGCCGTTTTTCTTTGGGAGTGGGTTCCTTGGTAGGAGTTAGGGAAGTTCCACTGTATTTTTCTTTCCTTTGCTTTCAGGTAAGAATAGTTATCTAACTATTAGACCTTTTTGTTTATTATTTTGGCCCACCTTGAAGAGACGCCAGTGTACTGTTGGTTGTGTATACTGTTTATCTCTGAAAATATACGAATACACTTATCTAGTAATTCTATTTTGTGTCTTTGTTTTTGTCCATTTATAAAGGTACCAATTCACTGAATCCCGAGCTATAACTCTACAGCTCAACCCTAGACTGGGTTGTAGCAACACACACATATATATATACACACACACACACACATATATATACACACACACTCACTCACATACACATACAGTACACACACTCAAACTCACATACTGTATGCACACACACTCACACTCTCACACAAACACACACACTCACACTCAAACACAGACACACACTTGTCCTGTTCCTGTTTTTGCCACCATTTCTTAAAATAAAAAAGCCCCTTATTCAAAGAAGATTTGTGTTTTTGTTTTTCTACACACACACAGGACAGTGATTAGTGATTCGACTTTTATTACTATAAATATCATGATATAAAAGTACAAACTAAAGAACACACTTTGGCAATTGGTGATGTTTTTATAAGATTTTTTTTATTGGTTTTTTTTTTGTTTTTTTTTTTCTACTTGAGTTTAATCCAGCAAAAAAGAAAAAAAGCCCAGCAGAATCATCAAGGGATTTTTTTCATTTTTTTGAGAAAGGGTTTTTAAACTATTTATAATATTTGTACAGTGTTGCTGCATCCTAGAAGGATTGTTAACAAACCTCCATACTGTTTAGGAATCCAGAAACATTCAGTCATTTTTACTGCAGAGGTTTTATTATGATGCAACAATGGGGTTTCTGGCATGTTGCAGACATCCTGCAGCCTGTTGAATACAACCGCTGACCTCGAAACTTGCCGAGAAGGTGTTGATTCGTTTTTTTATAACAGCAGCTCTGGTTTATATTACTGCGCTCATTTAGATATGTTATGGTTTCCATAAACTTCTCTGTCCTGGAGAAGTTCCAGCTTCTTCCTTATACTGTATGTCTGATGCACACAGTTGTATCGAATGTCTCAGTTTGCTGCAGCTTTACACTTTCCCTTAAAACTCAGAGACACAAACCCTTCTCCAGCACGACAATGCTGCTGTGCACAAAGCACAGAGCTCCATTAAGAAACAACATGGAAGTGAAGGTTGGAGTGAAGAACTCGAGTGTCCTGCACTGAGCTCTGACTGTGACTTAACCTCACTGAACACCTTTATAATGAACTGGAACTGGAGTCTCCTCAACATCATCCTGAACATCAGAGTCTGATCTCACTGATGCTCTTGTAGCTGAATGAACACTAATCCACACACACACAATCCAACATCTAGTGGTAAGACTTCCAGAAGAATGGAGCTCGTTATAACAGCAAACACTCAGGGACCTACACACATGTAAGTGTGATGATCGGGGGCACAAAGTTTTCTCAAAATGATCAAAAGCTCATAATATTATTTTAAATTAGAAATGAGTTTTAAAGAAAATAGAAATGTCAAATAGACACCAATCACGTCACCTCATACCTCCATTACTCATTGAACCTGATTCTTTTGAGAAATAGTCTGTGTGTGTGTGTGTGTGTGTGGGTGTGTGTGTGTGGGTGTCTTTTAATCTTACAGTTTGATTGAAACCCGACATAAACATACTGAGTTCTGAAAAGTATTTATTTATTTTTTAAATGTCCATGAACATGGTTTGCATTAAAATGTAAAAACATAAATATTCATTTAAATATCCTTTAATGTGTAAATATAAAATACATTTAATATGCATACATATTTTTTAAAAAAAATCACAAATTTTAAATAATAAATAATGTTAGAATAATTTAAGCAAAGGATTTAAATACAAGATTAAATAAAAATACAGGCATTCTTATTGACCAATAAATAAAAAGAGCATATAGTAAACAAACAAACAGATATAAACACTGGTATTAATGGACAAAGGATTTAAAGACTGGTGATTGCTGGTCAAGTTTGTTCATGTTGCTCTTCACCCAGTCGACGTGGGGATCTGCGCACACCGGACGACTATCTTTCATGGTAAAGCTGCGGAGCAGAGAGAACATTTAAACAAGAACATCAGAAATTAGAGTTAGATTCTATGAAAGTTATATGATCTTAAACTTCACTATAAAACATAAGCTTACATGATTCCAGGTTTTGAACACAGAGCCTCTGTTATTTCATATCTTGCGATGTATTTAACAGGGACTCGATTTGTCTGATAAGTGAAACAGCATTTCTTTGGTCCGTTTGCATCTGTGAAAAAAAAAGATTATTTTAGTCCTGTGATTAAATGGTTTAAAAAAAAAACAACAACTCTAAACTCAGCACTGTTGAATTCTGGCTCCTGATTGGTCAGAAAGTGTTGATTAGTTTTCCATAACAGTAGAATAGCTTTATATTAATGCGCTCGTTCTGATACCTTGTGTTTTATATAGCAACAGCTCCTTCAGATTAAAAACGACTCTGTACAGAGATGTTTATATGTTTAGTTAAAGCTGTAACACCATCTTAATGACTAAATAAAGTCCATGAATGTTTATTGGCTTAAATAAATAATAGTGATTATAAAATTACATCTAAACAATAATGAAAAAAAAATGATAAGAATCTTACTCTGAGCCTTGGTGAAGGACTGAAGACAGGCGAGAACCAGCAGAACCAGAAGGAGAGCGCGAGAGATCATGACTGATGATGATGATGCTCTGGATGTGAAGAGATTAATGCAGATATCACCTCAGTCTTGAGTATATAAGCTGAATGGGGTGGGGGTTGGGGGTGTAGTTTGGGTGTCCAACAAGTTTGCCAACATCCAAAAAAAAAAATTAAAATTCCACCTCTTTCACAAGAAACGGTTGTGGTTTTCACCTACAATGAGGAAGAACTAAATAAAGTGTTTAAACAGAACAGAAATAAGTGCCCATTCTTTTAAGAAAATAATTAAATAAATAAAAACTCTGGGTTTCAAACTCTAATATATGGAAATAATAAATGATTTAAATAATTTGCATGAAATTTGCATAATTATAAACAAAGCCTAAATTTGGTATTAAATGAAACAAATCATTTTTTTAAATGGGTGAAACATGAATTAAATACAAAGAATTCTTTCATATATATGTGTGTAAATTCCTCATGTGACCTGTGTGATTATTCACCTGAGAAGTTCACAGTGAGCTACAAACATTCGCACGTGAATCAGTCTGGACTTGTGAGAGAGGAAGTGTATCATTTTTATGACGTAGCACAAAAATGTTGTAAGAGCATGAATGAGTGCGATGAGGATGACACACTGATTAGGGATTTGGACTCATTTAGTCTGAATGCAGTTAAATGCTTAAATATAATTGGTCAGAAAAAGTGAATTGTTTCTGTGTTATAGAAATTAACACTTTATTAATATGCTGTTTCTTATATGTTATTGTTTCCATAGTAACAGCTCACTGACCTGAAAGAAAAAAAATGAAAAACAAAAAACCACCAACCACATTATTATCATCTTTGTCATGGTCAGTGGGATATAGAGTGTCATAAGGACTTTATAAGAATGGAAACCACAGAGGAAGAGATGGGGGGGGGGGGTGAACAGGAAGTAGATGAGGTCATGTATTTATATGACCAAGCTGAATTATTACGCACTTCCCTTTTATTATTACAATATGTCAATCTGGAAATTATTCCTTAGTCAGAAAGAATGTCATTTTATCTTCTATTCATGACTCAGATTATTTATTTATTTATTTATTTATTGCATCATAGAAATAGTGCAAACTGGTTCAACTTGAGCTCCAAGACATTATCATAAGATTAATAAAATAACATATCAGTATCAACAAAGATCAAAATCAGATGGTTTTAAAAACATAAATCTACAAACACATTTAATAAGAAAACAAATCTAGTTGAAACACTACACAGTCTGAAAACGCTAAGTGAAATAGATGATGGAAAGCATCAGAAAAAAATTATGGGTAAAAAGAAATGAGTGGACAGTAATGGATGGATAGATGGATGGATGGATGGATGGATAGTTGTATGGGTGAATATATATATATAAAAAAACGACATAGTTAAAGCAGAATAGGTTTCAGTTTATTTTGTGTACTGTTCATCCTACACTGGGACACAGAGGGCCTACAGATTTACACACATAATGTCATTTAATCAAAAGATGTGAAATAAACATTGTCTCTGTCTGTTTTCTGTTTATTTAAAGACAGAAACAACCATAATATGATATGAGAAATAATTCCAAATGCTACACAACTAACATACTAACACTACACTGTTATATATACCAGATATCTATATTAATATTAAAGGGTGCCCAGGAAGTGTAGAGAGCACACACACACACACACACACACACACACACACACACACACACACACACACACACACACACACAATGGGAATTCCATCTCTTTTCATTGAGTCAGCACATTTGAGTCATGAAGCTCATCTCGACTCTTTTGGCTCCCAAATGATACAAATGTTATATATATATATATATATATATATATATATATATATATATATATGTATATAAATCAAATTCCAAATTCCTTGCGTGTGTCAACTCACTTGGCCAGTGGTTCCCAACCTATTCAACCATATTCAACAATATTCAACCATACGGAAGCGTATTGCATTCACTTGAGGAAAAAAATCTACTCTGTTTTTCTGAATTAACGACTTAATTATGTCAAAATTATGAATAATTGTAATTATTCTGATCTGCTTGACGTTGCTGTGTTTCTCCAGGATCAGTTGAACCGATATGGTACTGTATGCTTCACAGATATAAGATGATGCATCTGAAATGCATTCAGGCTTGTTATGTAGTGACACAAGAGACAATCAGGCAATTGTTGAAAATACTGGATCTCCATGGAGTGTAACTGAGGCGCCGGAATCGTCTTCGGAGACGTTTGTATCATAATCCAGAACTTTTTATGACATGTTGATTCATATGATAAACTCAAACCATATGGGATCTGCATCAATGGTGCAATCGACGGGTTTTCACTAATGGTGATACGGCTACCGTGAAGCAAACAGACCATATCGGTTCAACTGATCCTGGAGAAACACAGCAACGTCAAACAGATCACAATGTTCTTTTGGTTTGAACAGTAAAATAAACAGTAAAGTAAAATAAAACCGGATTAAACTTGAAAGGCGGGACATGTTTACTTCCATGCAATCCACATTAAGTTGTTAATTCAGAAAAACAGAGCAATAAACTTTTTATTCATGAAAAATTATCTCATAATTTTGAGATAATTAAGTCGTTAATTCAGAAAAACAGAGTAGATTTTTTTTCCTCAAGTGAATGCAATACGCTTCCGTACAACCAGACGTATTTCTCAGACTAAATATAAAGACATAAAGCCTCCTCTAATGTACTCACAGCAAAGTAGCCAGGTATAAAAGGTCAAATTCATGACATCCATTCAAATGACCCCATCAGCAGTAAACAAAAATCTGTGTCCACTCAAGTGTCATACGTAAGTGCACGTCTTTACGGTATCACGTGTAATTCACACACAGTTTCACGTCGGATCGATGATATGGCAGAAGACGTTAAAACAACTATTGCTTCGCATAAAATCCGGCGATTTCTACGCTTTACAAATCGACGAAACGACCGATGTAGCTGGTTTGGCTCAGCTGCTGGCATACGGTCCGGTTTATTTATAATGGTATTTTCCAGAGACAGACAATGCAAACAACTGGATTCGCCATCGTAGTGTGTGAGTGTGTGAGTGAATGAGAGTGTGTGTGTGTGTGTGTGTGTGCCCTGCGATGGGTTGGCACTCCGTCCAGTGTGTATCCTACCTTGATGCCCGATGACGCCTGAGATAGGCACAGGCTCCCCGTGACCCGAGGTAAGCGGTAGAAGATGAGTGAATGAATGAATGAATGAATGAATGGACTCGCCATCCATTCTCTGCCTCCCCACAGCACACCTGCCCATTTCTGAGCAAGAGAGTGTCATTAAAATCTCTATGAGTGGAGCTTTGAACATTGAGTTTACACAAACATCACTAGCAGATTTCTGGATAGCCTTGTGTGCATAGTATCCTGTCTTAGCAGATCGAACAAACATCAAATATCGAACAAATATCGACACAGACTCTGTATCAGGGGCGACTCTACCTGTAGGATTTCATCTTTAAGGGGGTTTTAGCCCTCAGTGAGGATTTAAAACAAGAAGAGTTTTATATTATATATTATATGACTACACAGTAAGCCAAAAGTTATGGTATTATTTAAAATGGCAAAAGTGGACACCAAAATTTTATGCATGATGTAATGATGTCAGTCTTGAATCAGATCAGTTCATGTATGTGTGTATTCTCTACAAACAGTGTGTCCAATGAATGCAGTCATTAATAAACTAATATTCACAAAGACCAAATCAATAAATGTTATTTTTATTTAGTATTGAATGGATTGTTTGCATTAATATTTTGTTTGTGCTATCAATTCAATTCAATTCAAGTTTATTTGTATAGCGCTTTTTACAATGGACATTGTGTCAAAGCAGCTTTACAGAACATAAACATAGAACAGAATATAAACATAAGGAGTAATATAAAGAATTAATATAATTCATTCATTCACTCATTTTCTACCGCTTATCCGAACTACCTCGGGTCACGGGGAGCCTGTGCCTATCTCAGGCGTCATCGGGCATCAAGGCAGGATACACCCTGGACGGAGTGCCAACCCATCACAGGGCACACACACACACTCTGGCTAAAGTGGGGTGGCTAAAGGTTAGAGAGTCTGACTCGTAACCCGAAGGTTGTGGGTTCGAGTCTCGGGCCGGCAATACCACGACTGAGGTGCCCTTGAGCAAGGCACCGAACCCCCCAACTGCTCTCCGGGCGCCACAGCATAAATGGCTGCCCACTGCTCCGGGTGTGTGTTCACGGTGCGTGTGTGTGTGTGTGTGTGTGTGTGTGTGTGCGTGCGCGCACTTTGGATGGGTTAAATGCAGAGAACGAATTCTGAGTATGGGTCACCGTAATTAACTGTATGTCACGTCACTTTTTTTTTTTAAACAATTTATTTTAGTTTGCTGAATTGTAAGGATAGTTTGTAAGGATCTTTTTTATTATCATTTTTTTCTTTAATCTGTAAATCTTGTAGATCTTAAGATTTTTTTGGTTGTGAATTGAATGATTTTTTTTTCTCAAGAGAAAATACACAGCATGGTTTGTACTGTATGGTTTATAAAGATAAGGATATGTGGTGGTGAAGTGGGCGGAGTTTAAAGTCTTATTGAGATTCAGAGCTGTTAGAAGTGGACAAAAACACCATCAGTGGAATAAACACATTCTGTGGAGTTGGTATATTTTTATCACTAAAAATAATTTATTACTAAAAAAATTCTAAATGTTTTCAATTCATTTTTAAAACATTGTGTAAAACCTGGACACAGATGAAGTATTAATCCCAGTTCTCTCTCTCTCTCTCTCTCTCTCTCTCTTTTTCTCTCTAGATTTCTGTCTGCAGATCATAGCTGAACTACCAACATGAGCTGGAGTTTCCTTCATCTACTGGATGAGATCCATAACCACTCCTCATTCGTGGGGAAAGTGTGGCTGATGATCCACATTGTGTTCCGCATTGTGCTGATGGCGGTGGCTGGAGAGTCCATCTACTCTATAGAGCAATCCATGTTCACCTGCAACACCCAGCAGGCAGGCTGCAACAACGTCTGCTACAACTCAGTTTCTCCGCTTTCGAACGTCCGCTTCTGGGTATTCCAGATCATCATGATTTCCACACCGCCTGTCATGTACCTTGGATATGCCATCCACAAATTCGCCCGTTTCTCTGACGATGACCAGGAGCATATGACGAAACGGCACCGGAGGATTGTCAGAAGCAGATGTAGGGATGTGGATCAGATGGAGGAGTGTGACGATGGTGGTGACTGTGATGACATGGAACCAATGATGTACAGAGAGGAGCTGGAGCTTCAGGAAGCCGAAACAGGGATGGAGAACAACACAAGAATAGATCAAACTAAGCAGGATGGCTGTTGCAGGATCATTCAAGAAGGTCTGATGAAGTTTTACATCCTCCAGCTCTTATCACGTGCCATTTTAGAGGTCTTCTTTCTGGTGGGTCAGTACCTGCTGTATGGATTCCATGTCAGTCCCACATATGTGTGTGATGAAATTCCCTGTCCTCATCGAGTCGACTGCTCTGTGCCTAATCCCACCGAGAAAACCATCTTCCTGCTGATCATGTATGTGGTAAGCAGCCTCTGTTTGCTGCTCAACCTCTGCGAGATGTTCCATCTTGGAATTGGCCCTTTCCGGGACATGATCAGAAGACGACGGATCCGTGACCAGGGTGGTCTTCACTCCTGTGCTTTTCCATATGCACGTAATATTCCGGCCTCACCTCCGGCATACAACTTTGCTGTCCAATCCGAGAACCAAAATGGTGTCGTCTGTTATGAACAGAATCAGAACAGCACCCTTCCTCAGCAACCGAACCACAGCAGCGTTGCCTTACACACCCAGAACCAGTACCAGGAGCAGCTGCACATGGCCATTAGGACCAACAGCACCAAAAGCAGCAGCCCAGCATCAGAGCAGAACCGAGTCAACTTGGAACAGAGACAGGGAGCAAGGCCTAAAGCTGATATGGAGAAAAGTGGGACTGTGAAGAATTGGAATACTTCATTGTGGATTTAGATTTCAATTCTGACTATAATATTTATTTATTTATTTATTTATTTATTTATTTGACTGAAATGATCCGTACAGGAGCTAAGACAAAAAATGAGCAAAAAAGCAAATCATTATAAAAACACAGTGTCGTATCACATGCCGTAAACAAGATTACAAAATAATCACATTTTAAACAATGGAAATAAAATGTACACAACACATCAAGGGAGGTTTATTAATAACTAAACCGCCGACAAATCAGCTCCAGAATCAATGAACATACTTCAGTGTTTAAGAATTAAACATCAGGTTGTTCTTTAAGAGTGATCAGATTTATGTAATACTATAGTAATACAAATGTGTTTTTTTAGTACTGTGTGTTGTACCGTGAAAGGTTTAGCTCCGTTTCACATGGAAGACGTTCAGTTCTCTCCAGCGCTGGAAAGCTGATCCTATATTAAAACGTCCTACTTCTTGCCTTATCGTTGCCTTTTCATTTTTATCCGCCATGTCAATGGTTCAGTCGCTTTCTGCTAATGTCACACATGCGCACTGAACACTCTCTCCGCCCACATTGACAAGACACACCCCTTTCTGCTCATTGGCTACACGTTTGTTTTGTTTGTCAGCCCAACTCAGTTTTCTGAAGCATTTCTCAAACAACGTGCACCCCACCTTTAATATGTTGAACTGAGCAGACGGTTGTGAAATCCCAGGGCCACCAAGCTGATGCTGAGGAATGTCTCAACTATGCTGATGTATTAAAAAAGATAAATTTAAGTCGCTCAGGATCAGGGTGTCTGCTTCTCGAAGCACTTCATCACAATGGGTGTGTGCGCGTGACGAGACGATAGTCATTGAGGCAGGACACTGAAGACTCCTTTGGCACGGGGACGATGGTGGTTGTCTTGAGGCACCTAGGAACAATGGCTCTGCTCAGGGAAATGCCAGTGAAGACATCCGCTAGCTGTTCTGCACATTCTGTCAGGAATGTTGTCTGGTCCAGCAGCCTTCCGTGGGTCAACTCTGCCTAGAGTTCTCATGTCGGCCGTGGATAGACAGAGTACCTGGTCATCGGGGGGGAGGGATGGTCTTCCTTGCCATTCAGGAAGGAGGTCCGTTCTGCACCTCAAACCAGGTGTAGAAGTCATTCAGTGCATCTGGGAGGGAGGCATCTCTATCACAGGCAGGTGAAGCTGTCTTGTAGTTCATAATCGACTGTATGCTACGGGTTTGGAATTTGTTTGTTTTTTGTAGTTTCTCCTCTAGTTCTCTCCGACCGTGCCTGCACTGACGCTAACACCACTTCTGTATAATTATTGACTGATGGTTTTTTCTCTAAAGATATCTGTGATCTAAACACAATAAAAAGATGCAGATGGTGTTGAACCGTGTTAATGCAACATGACTGATGTTTATTTGCAAATACATCAAATATGTACAAAACACCATGTGGGAAGGGGAAAAAAATTAAAATATGAGATACGCTAATCTGCTTTTAGCACAGTGCTAATGAAAGCACAGTCACTAGCAAAGAGCTCAGTGTCAAACACAACGTGCAGACCGATGAGGTGCATTTAGCTCCACCCCCTTGATTAAAGAACTCCCGTTCCCATACGTCAGCTAACAGACGGATCGTTAGCACTGTGCTAAGTGAAGTCATGTTTCACTGAAGCCCTGTGCGATGCTAGCGAAGCCAGCGGTGTTCAGTGCCGTGACCAGGCTCTCCATGGTGGCCTGGGCATCCTCCCGGTCCTGCCAGGACACCAGCATCATTTTGGCCTGAAGCTCAACGTCGTCACTGTCTGCTTCGATCTCGCGAATCTCCACCTCCTTCACATCCAGGTGAGGCGCGAGCGACTTCCACTGAGCCCCGAGCTTCTTGGCGATTTCGTCCATCTGACTGTTAGTCACCAGTTTGCTCTGAATACTCGGACCTGAGACGGAGAAAGACACCGAGCCGGCTTTAATACTACAGAGAATTTCTGCTAGGAAAAAAAATATAAACCTAGAACAATTAAAAAAAAAAAATCATAAAAATAAAATTTACAACAGAGTCATAAAGTATGAAAAATATTTGCTTTGTGGAAAACTCAAAAACCTTGTTAAAAAAAAAAAAAAAGAACTGAATATTTGACTAATTAACCAGAGATAATTTTCATTTTTTTATGAATTTTCAATCATCTGATTTCATTTTTCAGGGTTGAAATCTTTTTTAAAATAAATAAATGAACAAATGATTAAATAAAGGTGTGTGTGTCTGTGTACTGACAAATAACCTAAAACCTGTTTCCTGAGCCATGCTGGAGAAGACCACGTCCATGAGGGGACGAAGGGATCGGACTATGCTGATCTCTCTCTAGGTGAAGCTCTGGTGTGTGTGTGTGTGTGTGTGTGTGTGTGTGTGTGTGTGAGAGAGTGTGAGGGTGAGGGTGAGGGTGAGTGTGAGTGTGAGAGAGAGAGAGAGAGAGAGAGCGCTTACTGTCATTGCTCTCCTTCAGCAGATTGTCTCCGCTCTCGTCCTCCTCCTCTCCAGTCTTTATCTCCTCAGACGGGAGATCCTTCTGTTACAAAAAACAAAAAGACGTAAGATAAAGTGTGTGGTGTGTGTGTGCAAGAACGTGTGTGTGTGTGTGTGTGTGACTCACAGGAAGTTCCTTGGCCAGTTTGATCACCATGTTCTCTAGATAATCCTCCAGACTCTTGAACTGCTGATTTGTGGGCTGGAAGAAGTGTGGACTGCGGCGTGAGAGAAGACGGAGAGCTCGCCAGCCGTAATTTGAGTTCCTCACCACCCTAAACACACACACACACACACAGGATGTGGAAGCAGGCTTGAGTAGGTTGTAGAATATTAAATAAATAAAGTAATATTAAAGTTAGATAAGATAAAAACATTAACAGCACATAGTACTTAACATTCACAAGACCAGAATGAGAATTCAATAACAGATCCATGTGAATGAAGTGCACTAGGTAGTGTGCGCATGTGTGAAGCGTACTAGGTAGTGTGCATGTGTGAAGTGCACTAGGTAGTGTGTGCATGTGTGAAGCGCACTAGGTAGTGTGCATGTGTGAAGTGCACTAGGTAGTGTGTGCATGTGTGAAGTGCACTAGGTAGTGTGCATGTGTGAAGCGCACTAGGCAGTGTGCGCATGTGTGAAGCGCACTAGGCAGTGTGCGCATGTGTGAAGCGCACTAGGCAGTGTGCGCATGTGTGAAGCGCACTAGGCAGTGTGCGCATGTGTGAAGCGCACTAGGCAGTGTGTGCATGTGTGAAGCGCACTAGGTAGTGTGTGCATGTGTGAAGCGCACTAGGTAGTGTGTGCATGTGTGAAGCGCACTAGGTAGTGTGCGCATGTGTGAAGCGCACTAGGCAGTGTGCGCATGTGTGAAGCGCACTAGGTAGTGTGCGCATGTGTGAAGCGCACTAGGTAGTGTGCGCATGTGTGAAGCGCACTAGGTAGTGTGCGCATGTGTGAAGCGCACTAGGCAGTGTGCGCATGTGTGAAGCGCACTAGGCAGTGTGCGCATGTGTGAAGCGCACTAGGCAGTGTGCGCATGTGTGAAGCGCACTAGGTAGTGTGTGCATGTGTGAAGCGCACTAGGTAGTGTGCATGTGTGAAGTGCACTAGGTAGTGTGTGCATGTGTGAAGTGCACTAGGTAGTGTGTGCATGTGTGAAGTGCACCAGGTAGCGTGTGCATGTGTGAAGTGCACTAGGTAGTGTGTGCATGTGTGAAGTGCACCAGGTAGCGTGTGCATGTGTGAAGTGCACTAGGTAGCGTGTGCATGTGTGAAGTGCACTAGGTAGCGTGTGCATGTGTGAAGTGCACTAGGTAGTGTGCATGTGTGAAGTGCACTAGGTAGTGTGCATGTGTGAAGTGCACTAGGTAGTGTGCATGTGTGAAGTGCACTAGGTAGTGTGCATGTGTGAAGTGCACTAGGTAGTGTGCATGTGTGAAGTGCACTAGGTAGTGTGCATATGTGCGTACTTGTACTGATCCTCCACCATGTTGGCTGGGTCTGCCTGCTCGATGGCCTCCTCAAAAAAGTCCTCCAGGGACGGCATAAACTCCCTACGCACACACACACACGCACGCACACACACACACGCACACAGTCAGCAGTTACCTGAGACCTGTAGACTATCATGGTTTAGATCACGAGGTCTAAAGCCGTGGACACACACCTGCTGTCGGATTTGCACGCCTCCATGTTGTCAGGATTGAGGTTCCACAGTCGTGTCAGTTCATCACTGGGATGGAGAGAACAAGCGCATAAGTCTAACAGGTTGTGGACACTGAACCTCTGTCCACACCACAGAAACACAGCTCGGTTCTTACTTGCCCATCAGGATCTTACGCTCTGGTCCTTTACCCAGGAAGTCCTCGGGTGCTGCTCGTTTCCTGCTGGGTCGCTGTGGTTTGGTCTCTGTGGGTCTGAGAGAGAGAGAAATAGTCTGATCTGATACTGTGTGTAAATCTGGGCTGTGTGTATTTGGTGTAAGAGAAGCCTCTACCTTTCTTTGACAAAACTTGGACATCCCTCGTTCTTCCAGGCGTTCCAGTTTTCCTCTGTGTTTAGAATGTGCTGTAAAACCAGTGGAATCACATGTGACCCAGTGTCTGGAAAATCCAGGGCTGATTTTATTAGAGATGATCAAGTGAGATCTTACCTCCACCATAGCAGCAAACATCTCACCGTCTGGAGGAGTTTCTCTGAGTAACTTCACAGAAAATATCATGTTACACGGAGTCAAACAGACAGAAAAAAAGAAACAGGAGAGACAGGCAGGGACGAGGGAGAGAGAGAGAGAGGGACAGGCAGGGACGAGGGAGAGAGAGAGAGAGAGACAGGCAGGGACGAGGGAGAGAGAGAGAGACAGGCAGGGACGAGGGAGAGAGAGAGAGACAGGCAGGGACGAGGGAGAGAGAGAGAGAGAGACAGGCAGGGACGAGGGAGAGAGAGAGAGAGAGAGACAGGCAGGGACGAGGGAGAGAGAGAGACAGGCAGGGACGAGGGAGAGAGAGAGAGAGACAGGCAGGGACGAGGGAGAGAGAGAGAGAGACAGGCAGGGACGAGGGAGAGAGAGAGAGAGACAGGCAGGGACGAGGGAGAGAGAGAGACAGAAAGTTAAAGACACACACATTATATAGTAATGACTAAGACACAAACCTGATATACAAGCTTTGTAGTCTCCTCCATCCAGGACGTCTGATCATCACTAAGGACACAATTGGAGCTGAGAGAGAGAGAGAGAGAGAGAGAGAGAGAGAGAGAGAGAAGGGGATATTTATGAAACCTGCATGACCAAATTAGCAAACAAAAATTAGTGTGAGCGAGGACCGGTAGCGTGAGCGAGGACCGGTAGCGTGAGCGAGGACCGGTAGCGTGAGCGAGGACCGGTAGCGTGAGCGAGGACCATTAGCGTGAGCGAGGACCATTAGCGTGAGCGAGGACCGGTAGCGTGAGCGAGGACCATTAGCGTTAGCGAGGACCATTAGCGTGAGCGAGGACCATTAGCGTGAGCGAGGACCATTAGCGTGAGCGAGGACCATTAGCGTGAGCGAGGACCATTAGCGTGAGCGAGGACCGGTAGCGTGAGCAAGGACCGGTAGCGTGAGCGAGGACCATTAACGTGAGCGAGGACCATTAACGTGAGCGAGGACCATTAGTGTGAGCGAGGACCGGTAGCGTGAGCGAGGACCATTAACGTGAGCGAGGACCATTAGTGTGAGCGAGGACCATTAACGTGAGCGAGGACCATTAGTGTGAGCGAGGACCATTAGCGTGAGCGAGGACCATTAGTGTGAGCGAGGACCGGTAGCGTGAGCGAGGACCATTAACGTGAGCGAGGACCATTAACGTGAGCGAGGACCATTAGTGTGAGCGAGGACCATTAACGTGAGCGAGGACCATTAGTGTGAGCGAGGACCATTAGCGTGAGCGAGGACCATTAGTGTGAGCGAGGACCGGTAGCGTGAGCGAGGACCATTAGTGTGAGCGAGGACCATTAGTGTGAGCGAGGACCATTAACGTGAGCGAGGACCATTAGTGTGAGCGAGGACCATTAACGTGAGCGAGGACCATTAGTGTGAGCGAGGACCATTAACGTGAGCGAGGACCATTAGTGTGAGCGAGGACCATTAGCGTGAGCGAGGACCATTAGTGTGAGCGAGGACCGGTAGCGTGAGCGAGGACCATTAGCGTGTGTGTGCTCCATTAGTAGTGTGCTCCATTACTCACCTTTTGAACTTGACCTGACCTTTGAGGTACTGGAAGTGGATGAGGTACTGCAGCAGGATGTGACGTCTGAAGTTACTATCACTAAGCTGCAGATCCATTAGCTGCACACACACACACTCCTGTTAGTCAGCACTATAGTTCTGAATCTTTATAAGTATTAAGCCCTGCTCTGTATTTAACACTACGTGGTTCACCTTCTCACTGGTCAGGAACTTTGCGAAATAAACATGTTCGCCTCCAGCTGTATGCATCTCCTCCCGCTTCCTCCTGGAGGCCTGAGTGTCGTCCAGCTTGAAGCTCTTAAACACCGCCAACGTCTCGTCCGAGTACTGAGGGGACAGAGACGTGCTGGGTTACTGCTGAACATACACCATGCTGACATTTTCCCAACATGAGAAGAAGCCGTCAGATCAAACAAGATGACGGAAAGGGAGCTGAAGCATGACGTCCAGTTCACGTCACAGTGTTAATCACCACAC